>NW_027464333.1:222500-452500 GCF_050947455.1 Rhinoderma darwinii
TGAGTGACGTCACAGCGTGATCTCTGGAGAACACGCTGTGTGTCTGCACTGCCAGAAGCTGGGCGTTGTGTAGAGAAGTGGATGATACTTCTCGTCAGAACGCCCAGCTAGTAAAAGTAGTAAACACGCCCCGATGTACGCACATAACACACGCCCAGTTGTACTTTTACTTTTCAACACGCCCAGTTGTACTTTTGCAAGCCTCATTTGCATAAATACGAAAATGGTCATAACTTGGCCAAAAATGCTCGTTTTTAAAAAAAAACAAAACGTTACTGTAATCTACATTGCAGCGCCGATCTGCTGCAATAGCAGATAGGGGTTGCAAAATCTGGTGACAGAGCCTCTTTAAGAAACCTCTACATATGTGGTATCGGTGTAATCGTACCGACCCATAGAATAAAGGTAACATGTTATTTACGTCGCACAGTGAACGGCGTCAATTTAAAAACGCATAGAACAATGGCGGAATTTCAGTTTTTTTTTATAAACCCCCCAAAAAAAGTTAATAAAAGTTAATAAAAAAATTATATGTACCCAAAAATGGTGCTATTAAAAAGTACAACTAATCCCGCAAAAAACAAGTCCTCATACAGCTATGTAGACGAAAAAATAAAAAAGTTATAGCTCTTTGAATGCGACTATGGAAAAACAAATAAAATAGGTGGTCATTAGGGCTTAAAATGGGCTGGTCACTAAGGGGTTAACCCTTTAGACATTTCACAGGAATTAAAGCAAAGTAGAGGTGAAATTTACAAATTACATATTTTTTAAAATACATTTTTAATACAATTTTTTTTATAACACAGAAGGTTTTATCAGAGAAATGCAACTCAATATTTATTGCCCAGGTTCTGCAGTTTTTGGAAATATCCCACATGTGGCCGTAGCGTGCTACTGGAATGAAGCACTGGCCTCAGAATCAAAGGACCACCTAGAGGATGTTGGGGCCTTACTTTTATTAGAATATATTTTAGGCACCATGTCAGGTTTGAAGGGCTCTTGAGGTGCCAAAACAGTGAAAATCCCTCAAAAGTGACCCCATTTGGGAAACTACACACCTCAAGGAAATTATCTAGGGGTATAGTGAGCATTTTGACCGCACAGGTTTTTTACAGAAATTATTGGAATTAGGCCGTGAAAATTAAAATCTAAATTTTTTCAAAGAAAATGTAGGTTTCCACAAGGACTAAAGGAGAAAAACCACTGCAAAATTTGTAAAGCAATTTCTCCCGAGTAAAACAATACCCCACATGTGGTAATAATTGGCTGTATTGAGACACGGCAGGGCTTAGAAGGGATGGAACGCCATTTGGCTTTTGGAGCTCAAATTTAGCAGGAATAGTTTGCAGAGGCCATGTCACAATTACAAAGCCCCTGAGGGGATAAAACAGTGGAAACCCCCCCCCACAAGTGACCCCATTTTGGAGACTACACCCATTGAGGAAATTATCTAGGGGTATAATGAGCGTTTGGACCCCACAGGTCTTTGCTGAAATTATTGGAACTAGGCCCTGAAAATAAAAATCTATATTTTTTCAAAGAAAATGTAGGTTTAGCTAATTTTTTCTCATTTCCACAAGGACTGAAGGAGAAAAAGCACTGCAAAATTTGTAAAGCAATTTCTCCCGAGTAAAACAATACCCCACATGTGGTAATAAGTGGCTGTTTAGACACACGGCAGGGCTTAGAAGGGAGAGAGCGCTATTTGGCTTTTGGAGATCACATTTAGCAGGAATGGTTTGCAGAGGCCATGTCACATTTGCAAAGCTCCTGAGGGGACAAAACAATGAAAACGCCCAAAAGAAACTACACCTCTTGAGGAATTCATCTAGGGGTGTAGTAAGCATTTTGACCCCACAGATGTTTCATAGAATTTATTAGAATTGGGCAGTGAAAATAAAAACAATCCTTTTTCTTCAATAAGACGTAGCTTTAGCGCAAAATTTTTCATTTTCCCAACAAATAAAGGAAAAAAAGAACACAACATTTGTAAAGAAATTTCTCCCGAGCACGGCAATACCCCATATGTGGTCATAAACTGCTGTTTGGGCACACGGCAGGGCTCAGAAGGGAAGGAGCGCCATTTGGAGTGCAAATGTTGCTGGATTGGTTTCTGGGCGCCTATGGGCCCAAAACAGTGGAAACCCCCCGGAAGTGACTCAATTTTGGAAACTACACCCCTCAATGCATTTACCTAGGGGTGTAGTAAGCATTTTAACCCTGCAGGTGTTTTGTAGAATTTAGTGTGCACTCGATGTTGCAGAGTGAAAATGGGAGTTTTTCCATAGATATGCCAATATGTGGTGCCAAGCTTGTGCCACCATAACAAGACAGCTCTCTAATTATTATGCAGTGTTTCCCGGTTTTAGAAACACCCTACATGGGGCCCTAATCTTTTGCCCTGACATTCGACCAGGCTCAGGAGTGAAAGTGTACCATGTAAAATTGAGGCCTAATTTGTCGATTTACAAAGTATTGGTTCACAACTGCAGAGGCTCAGATGTGGAATAATAAAAAGAAACCCCTGAGAAATGACCCCATTTGGAAACTACACCCCTCAAGGCATTTATTAAGGGGTGTAGTGAGCATTTTCACTCCACAGGTCTTTTCCATAAATGATTGCAATGCGGATGGTGCAAATTAAAAATTAATATTTTTCCCTAGATATGCCATTTCAGTGACAAATATGTCATGCCCAGCTTATGCCACTGGAGACACACACCCCAAAAATTGTTAAAAGGGTCTCCCGGGTATGAAGATGCCATATATGTGGAAGTAAACTGCTGTTTGGGCACATTGTAGGGTTCAGAGCGGAGGGAGCGCCATTTGGCTTTTTGAGAGCGGATTTTGCTTGGTAGTAGATTTGTTTGATTATTGCTGGTGTTTCCATTTATAATGTGGGGCATATGTAAGCTGGGCAGAGTACATCAGGGACATAGTCAAGTGGCATAATAATGGGGTAAAAAAGCAATAAAATGATCCATAGATGTGTGTTACGCTGTGAAGCAATCCTTTCTGCACAGGCCGGTGTCGCACTGATATATGGCGTCCTTTCTTATCCCCCTTTTGGTCCACACTCCGCACCTTTGCAGTTTGGGGAATTTTGCTGGGAAAGTGTTGTCCTGGTATAATACGGGCACCCTCGCTTCCAGCAGATATGTTTGGGCCCTGCCCTTCCTGGTTCCCTAATTTTAGGTCCTTGGTAAATCGCCTCTTGAAACAGAAGAAATGTTCCCCTCGGGCCGGCACAACTGCATATTTTTTCTTTCCTGACTTATTGGAGCCTTAACTAATTTTATTTTTTCATAGACGTAGTGGTATGAGGGCTGTTTTTTTGCTGGACGAGCTGTAGTTATTATTGGTACCATTTTGAGGTACATGTGACTTTTTGATCACCTTTTATCCTATTTTTTGGGAGGCCAGGTAAACAAAAAAATACAATTCTGGCATAGTTTTTTTTTAGTTTTTTTTTATACAGCGTTCACCAAGCATTATAAATTACATGTTAACTTTATTCTGCGGGTCCGTACGATTCTGGCGATACCTAATTTCTAGCACTTTTTTATGTTTTACATTTTTTTGCACAATAAAATTACTTTTGTAAAAAGAAAGTACTTTTTCTGTCGCCAAGTTGTGAGAACCATAACTTTTTTACTTTTTTGTCGACGGAGGTGTATGAGGGCTTGTATTTTGCGAGACGAGCTATAGTTTTTATAGGTACCATTTTTGGATACGTGCGACTTTTGATCACTTTTTATTCCAATATATGTAGGTCAAAGTGACCAAAAAACAGAAACTCTGGTACGTTTTTTTTTTACGTTGTTCACCGTATGCAATAAATAATATTATATTTTGATACCTCAGGTCGTTACAGTCCCGGCGATACCAAATACGTATGGTTTATTATTATTTTTCAATAATAAAGGACTTGATAAGTGAAAAAGGGCGATTGTGTTTTATTTTATTACTTGAAACTTTTATTGTTTTCAAACTTTTATTTTTTTCACTTTTTTTTGACACTTTTTTTATACTTTTTCTTACACTTTTTCTCAAGTCCCACTAGGGGACTTGACGGTCCAACTGTCAGCTTTATTTTTTTTCTAATACATTGCACTACCTACGTAGTGAAATGTATTAGATCTGTCAGTTATTCACTGACAGCAAGCCGATTAGGCTTCGCCTCCCGGCGGTGCCCAATCAGCTTCCGTAATGGCAGAGCAGGAGGTCATTGTGTCTCCTGTTGCCATAGCAGCAGTCGCAAGTCCTGATTGCCTGTCAGGGCTGGCGATCTGCTAGCAACCGCTAAGATGCAGCAATCGCTTTAGATTGCTGCATCAAAGGGGTTAATGGCAGGGATCGGATCCTACCATTTCATGTGGATGTCAGCTGTAATATACAGCTGACCTCCACCGCTGAGGACGCTGGATCAGCTCCTGAGTCGGCGCCATCTTGCCGGCGGCTACGGAAGCCGATCAGGCTCTGCCACTGTACGGATCTTGACCGGCTTCCGTGCTAGGCAGACTGGGAGGCCAGTATTAGGCCTCCGGTTGCTATTGCAGCCACCGGAACCCCGGCAATTTCATTGCTGTGGTTCCAATGAGCTGCAAACAGGTTAAATGTAGCGATCACGTTTGAACGCTGCATTGAAGGGGTTAATGGCGGGGATCGAAGCTAATTTTGGTCCCCGCCATTACAGCCGGATGTCAGCTGTCAGATACAGCTGAGATCCGGCGATGATGGCACCGACTCAGCTTCTGAGCCGGTGCCAATTATTTGGCGTAAGTATATGACATTTTGCGGGAAGCACTGGCTTTCCATGTCGTATACTTACGACAAATGTCGGGAAGGGGTTAAGCTTTCTATGCATTTAAACGTCTTTTCTCCTATCCATATGGGACTGTTAATCAGTGGATACAACAACTGGGGTAATACTATCATTTTAATTACGGCTATTCGATCTGCCATAGAAAGGGGTAACCTATTCCATATCTTAATTTTTGGGTGAGAATTTTGTAGCGGGTGTCGATCCACGTAGGGTAGTCTCTTCAATCAACCCATCGGGTTGACCACCAGATCATGGGTGCAGGGGATTTAACAGGTGAGTAATGGCTGTTTTTTTCATTTCAAAACATTCCATGCAACTAGTTTAATTTCTCGGACATTCCTTTTAAGGAAATATTTATCGGGGCACAATGCACCATTTCTGGGAGCTGTATCCAATGTTTATCTGGACAGTCGCCTGGTTATATTTCTGGACTTTGTATGCACTATTTACCTGGATGCTGGGTAATAATTATGTGAGTTAGAAACAGGAGGACCTGCAATCTCATCAACATTGTCCTTTCCTCATAAAATGTTCTTCTTGAGACATCTGATGGATTACTCTGAAAATATGCCGTAGATGCCAATCAAGGTCCAAAGGTTGACATACTCAATGGCCTCCAGGATCTGAATTTTACCTTTTTCTTTCACTAACCCATTTCTCTAGGAGTCATATATAAAGGTTGGGTCTATGGAGCCCAGATGAGCTACATTAGCAACTTTGAAAGAGCAGCCTCAGAGACATTCAGCTCCAGGATGGTCTGTGCCAGATAAGTAGTGGTTCAGAACGCACTGGACGATGTAGGTGCACGAATAGGGTCCCAACCCAATCGTAGTCAAAATAAGTATTTGGCACACAAAGCTGAAGTTTAAAGAAGAAATCTTGATTTTTTTCAAGTGGTTGTAGATGCCAGAGGCTTAGTGCGACGCTTCGGTCATTACATGACCTTCATCAGGCACTGTGCCGTTCTGGTTGCTGGTACATCCAGTAGTTGGCGCTTCGTTCCGAATGGCGGCTGACCGCTGTAGTTGGCGCACTTGAGATTTCTTAAAACTTTGGCTTTGAGTGCCGAATACTTATTTTGGTCTGTGTCAGATGTTAGGGATGAAGTCTACAACTGGCCAGACCACCTATCTTTCCTTCGCTCTGGAAATATAGGACAGTCCACGAGGCAGCACATCATGTCTGGTCAATTCCCCTACTACTCTGTACACTAACACCTTCAAAAGAGAAGAGGAAGGTGCAGATGTGACGTTCAGGTTAGGTATTTGCAGCATTGAAGTTGTATTGTGCTCCCCTTGGAGCGCTGTGCAAAGGCAAAACTCCTTAATTGGCATGATGTGTAGATGGTTGGTACTCTATTTGGGTGCGCAGGCTTACTTTGTTGTGTGCTCACTTGGCTAGGTCGGCATTAATGAGTGAAATGTATACAGTACCTTAGGAAAATACAGTGTGAGACAAAGATGATAACAGGAGCGCTCCCTAGAGTAATACCTTGAAAAAAAATGTAAACTAGTCTTCTCACCTTGTGAACCTCTTAACCCCTTAGTGACCAACAGTACGCCTTTTTACGTTCCTCACTAATGGGCTTTAGGCTAATGCGACGCCTTTTAACGTGATCGCATTAGCCTAAAGTAGCGCCGAAATTAAAGATCGGGGCTCCGTTCTCTCAGCTACCGGAGGTAGCTGAGAGTTCGGGGCAACGACCAGAGACCATAACGAGTGGTCTCTGGTCACGTGATCGCCGTGAATCGCTATTTCACGGCGTTCACGCTAAACCGGCGGATAATCGCCATTTCTCTCTCCTCTCATGGAATAACTCCTTAGAGAGGAGTGAGAACGGGTAAATAGTGCGTCCCCCCCTCCCACGTCCGATCCCCCCCCGTCCGATTCCCCTTCATGTCCGATTCCCCCCCCCCGGTCCGATTCCCCCCCCCCAAAATGGCGCCCGAGTGCGCTTTGCATGTCTTACCTGTGTCGTCATCTGGCACAGCAAAAATCATGGACCGTTGTGACTGGTCCCTGATCAGGTGATCTCTGTGATAAAACCTATCACAGAGATCACTGACAGTTATTTTCAAAACACAGCCAGGACATGGGCTGTGTTTCTCTCCTCCCATTGTAGTTGTTCTGAGAGGAGAGAGAAATCAGTCTAAGTCCTGTGCTGTGAAGAAAGAAAAAAAGTGATTAAAAAATCATCGTTCTTATACATACATATATATATATAATATATCAAATCTATATTAGCGTCAGCGCTAGATTAGCGTCAGCGCTAGTTTAGCGTTAGCGCTAGTTTAGCGTTAGTTCTAGTTTAGCGTTAGTGCTAGTTTAGTGTTAGTTTAGCGTTACTTTAGGGTTAGGGCTAGTTTAGCGCTCGTGTTTAGGGCCGTTTAGAATTAATTTTACGTCTGTTATATAAAAAAATAAAAAATATAAAAAATATATATATATAAAAAAAAATAATAATAATTTGTGTCGTTTTTAGGATTTTAGGTTTACTTTAGGGTTAGGACTTATAGGGCATATATATATATATATATATATATATACATACACATCTATAAATATGTCTCAGCGTATGTACAGCGCGGAGCAAGCCTACGCCTTGCTATGTTCCGACACTTCTGAAAGCGAAACAGACACCGCTTCAGAATTTGTTCCAGACAGTGACAGTGACGATTCTAATTCCACCGCTGAACCCCATAGTCCTATGGTGGTGGATACGTCAGTCGCTGTAGGGTGTCAGGTGTCAAGTGCAGGGCCGAGTGTTGCAGTCCCTCCCGTGATGTGGGATCCTGCACTATCATTTTCCCCCCAAGTACCCCAATTTGAAGCGACCCCAGGAATTAGTGTCGACGTCCAAAATTTTACCCCCTATAATTTTTTTAATTTATTTATATGTGATACGGTCCTAGACTTGATAGTCCAGCAGACTAATCTGTATGCTAGGCAGTTTGTTCTACAAAAGCCTGCGTCTATGTACTCCAGAATGTGGAGCCCCACAAGTGTCCCAGAAATAAAAAAAAATTTAGGCATTACCCTCAATATGGGTTTGGTTAAAAAACCCTCTGTCCGGTCCTACTGGACTTGTAATGCTGTCCACGCTACCCCTGTATTTGCAGCAGTGATGTCCAGAAACCGCTATGAGGCCCTAATGCGATTCATGCATTTTACTGATAATTCCCAAGTCCCCCCAAGAAGTGACCCAGCTTATGATCGGCTTAATAAATTAAGGCCATTAATCACCCTTCTAAGTGATTTATTTCTAAAGTTGTACACCCCTGACAAAAATTTGTCAGTAGATGAATCGCTCATGAGCTTCAAAGGGCGTCTTTCCTTTCGTCAATTCATCCCTTCCAAACGAGCCAGATATGGGGTGAAATTGTACAAAGTTTGCGAGAGCACAACGGGTTACACCTGCGGTTTCAAAATCTATGAAGGCAGGGACTGCCAAATTTATACCCCAGGCTGCCCAGAAACTATTGGCACCTCTGGCAAAATTGTGTGGAACCTAATGGAGCCATTTCTGCACAAGGGGTACCACGTCTATACAGACAATTTTTATACCAGCGTTGCCCTTTATAAAGCCCTCCATGCTGCAAATACAGGGGCCTGTGGGACAGTACGGAAGAACAGAGTGGGACTCCCACAACAGTTGGTGTCCAGGCGTTTGGGAAAAGGAACATCCATGGCCCTTGCAAGTCAGGAATTGCTTGCAGTGAAGTCGGCCGACAAGAAGGATGTCTACATGCTGTCCACCGTACACACGGACACCACTGTGGCAATTACGGAGAGGGGGGCTACCACTGCAAAGCAGAAACCTGTCTGTGTAACAGACTACAACAAATTTATGGGGGGTGTAGACCTTTCCGACCAGGTGCTTCAGCCTTACCTGGTGAAGCGCAAAAATAAGGCCTGGTACAAAAAGGTAGCAATCTACCTCATCCAGGTTGCTACCTATAACAGTTTTGTTATTTTCAAAAAAGCCCAAGGAACGCTCACTTTCCTTCAATTTCAGGAGAAGGTCATTGAGCATCTCCTTTTTGAGTCCACTATACCGGCACAATCCTGCGAATCTGAGGATGTGCGCAGGCTTTCAGAGCGCCACTTTTTACACCCTATTCCCTCCACTGAGACCCAAAAATATCCCCAAAAAAGGTGTCGGGTATGTAGCAAGCATGGCAGGAGGAGGGATACCCGCTTTTATTGCCCCATGTGTGCATCAAAACCAGCCCTTTGTAACTACCCCTGTTTCGAAACCTTTCACACGGTTGCAAATTACTAGAATTTAACACAAAAAAAAAAATGGGTTGGGGGCCTTTTTAGGGAGTCAATTTCTTTATATTTTCTTTTTAGTTTGTGGGCTTTCCAAGTAGGGATTATTTCTTGTGGGAGAGGTTGTAGAGCACATTTTTTTCAGACCGTGAAACTAATTTTACCCCTTATGATTTTTTTTATTTATTTGTGGGTGATCAAGTGCTGGAATTAATTGTCCAGTACAAAATCCCACATCCACAATTTTTTTATTTTGACTGTTCTTATGACTATGTCCTGCCACATACAGCTGTTACATTCCTAATTCTGTACCGTGATACGGGCATGATCTTTTTTTTTATTTGGAGGATCTCTAATAATTGAGCTGTTCCTTATCAATACACCATGGGCTTTGTTACGGTTCTTCTGGAAATACTGACATCATTTTGGGGATTAGTGAGCCTTTACTGTTCCTATAGATGGTTTTGGACACTGTCCTTTTATATATTCTGTAGGTGATTGGTTGTTTTGTGCACATAGCGGTTCCTACCTTGCCGGGCAGGGGCCTGTTATGGTGTACCGCGTCACTTGGCACATTCGTCCCTCATAAGGATTGATGGAGCTAAAGAGACGTTGTACAACCAGTCACTGAAAAAAAAAAACCTTGTCTTGACAGCCCTGCAGGTGTTCTTCTATCTAGTGAACAGACTCGAGTTTGCAACATAGTTGGATACATTTTCCTCCATTTGTTTGAAGATATTGCCCGTCACTCCAGTACAGTTTATTTTTTCCTCTTTGACTGATTTTATATTAGGACAGAATTCTGTCCACAATGACATCATAATGGCACCAACTGCTTCTTCAGCAAGACGTAGTTATAAGTACAGGCAAATACGTCTATAGCGACATGTATCACTTCTATTCTGTGCCGCACAAATTTATTAATGTGGCATATTTCTAACAAAATAACCTTCTACCACGTCTCCTCTATTTCATGTGGAAACGTAATAAAAGCTTGAAGAAAACATTATATACCCATAGTGTCTGAAATGATACCCATTATTTCCTCTTTTAAAAAATTTTTGGTCCGCATGCCCACTACACCACTAGATGAATACCTTTAGGGGTTTCGTTTTTAAAATGGGGTCATTTCTGCGTGTTTTTTTTTTTTTGTTCAGGCAGCTCAATGCCTCTAAATGCATGATATGGGGCCTAGAATTTATTCAATTGTGCCCTGAAAGCCAAAGGGTGCTCCCTCTCTTTTTGGCCCAGCCACACGTCTAATAAGCAGATTGGGGCAACAATGAGAGTATTTTTGAAAACAGGAGAAACGGGGTGATAGATTTTGGGGTGTGTTTCTTCATTTTCATGTTCGCTTTACAAAGAAATCGGTCTTCAAAGTGATACTTTTATATAAAAAGTGATTTTTTTTTTGTAATTTCACCAGCTATGCATTAAATTTAGCAAAAAACTGTGGGGTCAAAATACTCACTACACCCCTAGATAAATACCTTAAGGGGTCTAGTTTTCTAAATGGGGTCGTTTATGGGGAGTTTCTATCGTTCTGGTAGTTCAAAACCTCTCCAAATGTACAGTGGGGCCTAAAACATTTTCAAGCAAAATAGGAGTCCTGAAAGCCTCCGGGTGCTCCCTTTCTTTCGGGCCCTGCTGTGTGTCCAGGCAACACATTAGGGTCACAATGGGGTCATTTTTGAAAACAGGAGAAACAGGGTGATAGATTTTGGCGTGTGTTTCTTCATTCTTATAGTCGCTTTACACAGAAATCGGTCTTCAAAGTGATACTTTTATGAAAAAAGTGATTTTTTATTTTTTTTCACCTGCTATGCATTAAATTTAGCAAAAAACTGTGGGGTCAAAATACTCACTACACCACTAGATAAATACCTTAAGGGGTCTAGTTTTCTAAATGGGGTCATTTATGGGGAGTTTCTATCGTTCTGGTAGTTTAAAACCTCTCCAAATATACAGTGGGGCCTAAAACATTTTCAAGCAAAATATGAGTCCTGAAAGACTCTGGGTGCTCCCTTCCTTTCAAGCCCTGCTGTGTGTCCAGGCAATGCATTAGAGTCACAATGAGGGCATTTTTGAAAACAGGAGAAACAGGGTGATAGATTTTGGGGTGTGTTTCTTCATTCTTATGGTCGCTTTACACAGAAATCGGTCTTCAAAGTGATACTTTTATGAAAAAAGTGATTTTTTATTTTTTTTCACCTGCTATGCATTAAATTTAGCAAAAAACTGTGGGGTCAAAATACTCACTACACCCCTAGATAAATACCTTAAGGGGTCTAGTTTTCTAAATGGGGTCATTTATGGGGAGTTTCTATCGTTCTGGTAGTTTAAAACCTCTCCAAATATACAGTGGGGCCTAAAACATTTTCAAGCAAAATATGAGTCCTGAAAGCCTCCGGGTGCTCCCTTTCTTTCGGGCCCTGCTGTGTGTCCAGGCAACACATTAGGGTCACAATGGGGGCATTTTTGAAAACAGGAGAAACAGGGTGATAGATTTTGGGGTGTGTTTCTTCATTCTTATGGTCGCTTTACACAGAAATCGGTCTTCAAAGTGATACTTTTATGAAAAAAGTGATGTTTTATTTTTTTTCACCTGCTATGCATTAAATTTAGCAAAAAACTGTGGGGTCAAAATACTCACTACACCCCTAGATAAATACCTTAAGGGGTCTAGTTTTCTAAATGGGGTCGTTTATGGAGAGTTTCTATCGTTCTGGTAGTTCAAAACCTCTCCAAATGTACAGTGGGGCCTAAAACATTTTCAAGCAAAATATGAGTCCTTAAAGCCTCCGGGTGCTCCCTCCCTTTCGGGCCCTGTCGTGTGTCCAGGCAACGCATTAGGGTCACAATGGGGGCATTTTTTAAAACAAGAGAAACAGGGTGATAGATTTTTGGGTGTGTTTCTACATTCTCATGGTCGCTTTACAAAGAAATCGGTCTTCAACGTGATACTTTTATGAAAAAAGTTAAATTATATTTTTTTATGCCTGCTTTGCATGAATTCTTACAAAAAAACTGTGGGGTCAAAATACTTACAACACCCCTTAATAAATACCTTAAGGGGTCTAGTTTTCAAAATGGGGTCACTTGTGGGGGTTTCCACCATTCTGACACCTATGAGCCTATGGAAACCTGGCATGGTGCAGGAAAACAAAATGTACTACAAAATTTATAAAATTATTACTTAACTTGTAAGTCTTCTAAATTGCTCAAAAATTATTTTTTTTTTTCAAAAGTGCTGCCAAAATGGAGTAAAGAGATAGAAATATATATTTAATAAAAAAATTGTACAGTATGTGTGTACATATGTGACATATTGCAGTTAAAAATAGGGAAAAATGATAATTTTTACAAAATTTCTTCAATTTTTCTATTTTTTAAGTTATTTCCGCAAATCGTATCAGTCTACTTTTACCACTAAAATAAAGTACAACATGTGACGAAAAAACAATGTCAGAATTACTTGGATATTCAAAACTTTCACAGAGTTATTCTCTGATAAAGTCACACATACCAGATTTGACAAATTTGGCTTGGTCATTAAGGTCCAAACAAGCTTGGTCACTAAGGGGTTAAAAAAGCATATTTACCCTAGGACAGAGATCTACTAACACTGATGTAACATTTAGGTGACAGATTAAAACATTTTTTGGTTGGATTGGCTAACCTAAATCTTTTTGACATAACAACAGTTCGCTCATGGGATGCTAATGCACAGAGTCCACTACGGGTCTAGGATCAGTGAAATCACTATCACTCTAGGCCTTCTAAGAGTAAAGTCCAAACTGCCTCAGCATCGCAGGGGGCCCATTCAAATGAAGACAAAGTCCTCCACCCTTTTCCAAAACATTGAGGGGCCACTCAAATGTAAGGGGCAGTCGAACCGAAGCTGCAGGCGTTTGTAATAATTCAGATTTTTTATTTAATCCAAATCCTAACTTTTGTTTGTTTCCTAAGTTTAAAAAAGCATATTTACCCTAGGACAGAGATCTACTAACACTGATGTAACATTTAGGTGACAGATTAATAAATTTTTTAGTTGGATTGGCTAACCTAAATCTTTTTGACATAACAACAGTTCGCTCATGGGATGATAATGCACAGAGTCCACTACGGGTCTAGGATCAGTGAAATCACTATCACTCTAGGCCTTCTAAGAGTAAAGTCCAAACTGCTTCAGCATCACAGGGGGGCCCATTCTAATGAAGACAAAGTCCTCCACCCGTTTCCAAAACATTGAGGGGCCACTCAAAAGAAAGGGGCAGTCGAGCCGAAGCTGCAGACGGTTGTCTTCATCCTGAATTTTTATTTAATCCTCATCCTAACTTTTGTTTCTTTCCTAAGTTTAAAAAAGCATATTTACCCTAGTACAGAGTTCTACTAATACTGATGTAACATTTAGGTGACAGATTAATCCATTTTTTGTTAGGATTGGCCTCCCTAAATCTTTTTGACATAACAACAGTTCGCCCATGGGATGCTAATGCACAGAGTTTACCCAGGGTCCAGGATCAGTGAAATCATCATCACTCTAGGCCTTCTAAGAGTGGAGTCCAAACTGCCTCAGCATCGCAGGGGGCCCATTCTAATGAAGACAAAGTCCTCCACCATTTTCCGAAACATTGAGGGGCCACTCAAATGTAAGGGGCAGTCGAACCGAAGCTGCAGACGTTTGTAATAATTCTGATTTTTTATTTAATCCTCATCCTAACTTTTGTTTGTTTCCTAAGTTTAAAAAAGCATATCTACCCTAGGACAGAGATCTACTAACACTGATGTAACATTTAGGTGACAGATTAATACATTTTTTGGTTGGATTGGCTAACCTAAATCTTTTTGACATAACAACAGTTCGCCCATGGGATGCTAATGCACAGAGTCCACTACGGGTCTAGGATCAGTGAAATCACTATCACTCTAGGCCTTCTAAGAGTGGAGTCCAAACTGCCTCAGCATCGCAGGGGGGCCCATTCTAATGAAGACAAAGTCCTCCACCCGTTTCCAAAACATTGAGGGGCCACTCAAAAGAAAGGGGCAGTCGAGCCGAAGCTGCAGACGGTTGTCTTCATCCTGAATTTTTATTTAATCCTCATCCTAACTTTTGTTTCTTTCCTAAGTTTAAAAAAGCATATTTACCCTAGTACAGAGTTCTACTAATACTGATGTAACATTTAGTTGACAGATTAATCAATTTTTTGTTTGGATTGGCCTCCCTAAATCTTTTTGACATAACAACAGTTCGCCCATGGGATGCTAATGCACAGAGTTTACCCCGGGTCCAGGATCAGTGAAATCATCATCACTCTAGGCCTTCTAAGAGTGGAGTCCAAACTGCCTCAGCATCGCAGGGGGCCCATTCTAATGAAGACAAAGTCCTCCACCATTTTCCGAAACATTGAGTGGCCACTCAAATGTAAGGGGCAGTCGAACCGAAGCGGCAGGCGTTTGTAATAATTCAGATTTTTTATTTAATCCTCATCCTAACTTTTGTTTGTTTCCTAAATTTAAAAAAGCATATTTACCCTAGGACAGAGATCTACTAACACTGATGTAACATTTAGGTGACAGATTAATACATTTTTTGGTTGGATTGGCTAACCTAAATCTTTTTGACATAACAACAGTTTGCCCATGGGATGCTAATGCACAGAGTCCACTACGGGTCTAGGATCAGTGAAATCACTATCACTCTAGGCCTTCTAAGAGTGGAGTCCAAACTGCCTCAGCATCGCAGGGGGGCCCATTCTAATGAAGACAATGTCCTCCACCCGTTTCCAAAACATTGAGGGGCCACTCAAAAGAAAGGGGCAGTCGAGCCGAAGCTGCAGACGGTTGTCTTCATCCTGAATTTTTATTTAATCCTCATCCTAACTTTTGTTTCTTTCCTAAGTTTAAAAAAGCATATTTACCCTAGGACAGAGATCTACTAACACTGATGTAACATTTAGGTGACAGATTAATACATTTTTTGGTTGGATTGGCTAACCTAAATCTTTTTGACATAACAACAATTCGCCCATGGGATGCTAATGCACAGAGTCCACTACGGGTCTAGGATCAGTGAAATCACTATCACTCTAGGCCTTCTAGGAGTGGAGTCCAAACTGCCTCAGAATCGCAGGGGGGCCCATTCTAATGAAGACAATGTCCTCCACCCGTTTCCAAAACATTGAGGGGCCACTCAAAAGAAAGGGGCAGTCGAGCCGAAGCTGCAGACGGTTGTCTTCATCCTGAATTTGTATTTAATCCTTATCCTAATTTTTGTTTATTTCCTAAGTTTAAAAAAGCATATTTACCCTAGTACAGAGTTCTACTAATACTGATGTAACATTTAGTTGACAGATTAATCAATTTTTTGTTTGGATTGGCCTCCCTAAATCTTTTTGACATAACAACAGTTCGCCCATGGGATGCTAATGCACAGAGTTTACCCCGTGTCTAGGATCAGTGAAATCATCATCACTCTAGGCCTTCTAAGAGTGGAGTCCAAACTGCCTCAGCATCGCAGGGGGCCCATTCTAATGAAGACAAAGTCCTCCACCCGTTTCCAAAACATTGAGGGGCCACTCAAATGTAAGGGGCAGTCGAACCGAAGCTGCAGGCGTTTGTAATAATTCAGATTTTTTATTTAATCCTCATCCTAACTTTTGTTTGTTTCCTAAGTTTAAAAAAGCATATCTACCCTAGGACAGAGATCTACTAACACTGATGTAACATTTAGGTGACAGATTAATACATTTTTTGGTTGGATTGGCTAACCTAAATCTTTTTGGCATAACAACAGTTCGCCCATGGGATGCTAATGCACAGAGTCCACTACGGGTCTAGGATCAGTGAAATCACTATCACTCTAGGCCTTCTAAGAGTGGAGTCCAAACTGCCTCAGCATCGCAGGGGGGCCCATTCTAATGAAGACAAAGTCCTCCACCCGTTTCCAAAACATTGAGGGGCCACTCAAAAGAAAGGGGCAGTCGAGCCGAAGCTGCAGACGGTTGTCTTCATCCTGAATTTTTATTTAATCCTCATCCTAACTTTTGTTTCTTTCCTAAGTTTAAAAAAGCATATTTACCCTGGTACAGAGTTCTACTAATACTGATGTAACATTTAGGTGACAGATTAATACATTTTTTGTTTGGATTGGCCTCCCTAAATCTTTTTGACATAACAACAGTTCGCCCATGGGATGCCAATGCACAGAGTTTACCCCGAGTCTAGGATCAGTGAAATCATCATCACTCTAGGCCTTCTAAGAGTGGAGTCCAAACTGCCTCAGCATCGCAGGGGGCCGGTTCTAATGAAGACAAAGTCCTCCACCCGTTTCCAAAACATTGAGGGGCCACTCAAATGTAAGGGGCAGTCGAACCGAAGCTGCAGACGTTTGTAATAATTCTGATTTTTTATTTAATCCTCATCCTAACTTTTGTTTGTTTCCTAAGTTTAAAAAAGCATATTTACCCTAGGACAGAGATCTACTAACACTGATGTAACATTTAGGTGACAGATTAATACATTTTTTGGTTGGATTGGCTAACCTAAATCTTTTTGACATAACAACAGTTCGCCCATAGGATGCTAATGCACAGAGTCCACTACGGGTCTAGGATCAGTGAAATCACTATCACTCTAGGCCTTCTAAGAGTGGAGTCCAAACTGCCTCAGCATCGCAGGGGGGCCCATTCTAATGAAGACAAAGTCCTCCACCCGTTTCCAAAACATTGAGGGGCCACTCAAAAGAAAGGGGCAGTCGAGCCGAAGCTGCAGACGGTTGTCTTCATCCTGAATTTGTATTTAACCCTCATCCTAACTTTTGTTTCTTTCCTAAGTTTAAAAAAGCATATTTACCCTAGTACAGAGTTCTACTAATACTGATGTAACATTTAGTTGACAGATTAATCAATTTTTTGTTTGGATTGGCCTCCCTAAATCTTTTTGACATAACAACAGTTCGCCCATGGGATGCTAATGCACAGAGTTTACCCCGTGTCTAGGATCAGTGAAATCATCATCACTCTAGGCCTTCTAAGAGTGGAGTCCAAACTGCCTCAGCATCGCAGGGGGCCCATTCTAATGAAGACAAAGTCCTCCACCCGTTTCCAAAACATTGAGGGGCCACTCAAATGTAAGGGGCAGTCGAGCCGAAGCTGCAGACGGTTGTCTTCATCCTGAATTTGTATTTAACCCTCATCCTAACTTTTGTTTCTTTCCTAAGTTTAAAAAAGCATATTTACCCTAGTACAGAGTTCTACTAATACTGATGTAACATTTAGTTGACAGATTAATCAATTTTTTGTTTGGATTGGCCTCCCTAAATCTTTTTGACATAACAACAGTTCACCCATGGGATGCTAATGCACAGAGTTTACCCCGTGTCTAGGATCAGTGAAATCATCATCACTCTAGGCCTTCTAAGAGTGGAGTCCAAACTGCCTCAGCATCGCAGGGGGCCCATTCTAATGAAGACAAAGTCCTCCACCCGTTTCCAAAACATTGAGGGGCCACTCAAATGTAAGGGGCAGTCGAACCGAAGCTGCAGGCGTTTGTAATAATTCAGATTTTTTATTTAATCCTCATCCTAACTTTTGTTTGTTTCCTAAATTTAAAAAAGCATATTTACCCTAGGACAGAGATCTACTAACACTGATGTAACATTTAGGTGACAGATTAATACATTTTTTGGTTGGATTGGCTAACCTAAATCTTTTTGACATAACAACAGTTTGCCCATGGGATGCTAATGCACAGAGTCCACTACGGGTCTAGGATCAGTGAAATCACTATCACTCTAGGCCTTCTAAGAGTGGAGTCCAAACTGCCTCAGCATCGCAGGGGGGGCCCATTCTAATGAAGACAATGTCCTCCACCCGTTTCCAAAACATTGAGGGGCCACTCAAAAGAAAGGGGCAGTCGAGCCGAAGCTGCAGACGGTTGTCTTCATCCTGAATTTTTATTTAATCCTCATCCTAACTTTTGTTTCTTTCCTAAGTTTAAAAAAGCATATTTACCCTAGGACAGAGATCTACTAACACTGATGTAACATTTAGGTGACAGATTAATAAATTTTTTGGTTGGATTGGCTAACCTAAATCTTTTTGACATAACAACAATTCGCCCATGGGATGCTAATGCACAGAGTCCACTACGGGTCTAGGATCAGTGAAATCACTATCACTTTAGGCCTTCTAGGAGTGGAGTCCAAACTGCCTCAGAATCGCAGGGGGGCCCATTCTAATGAAGACAATGTCCTCCACCCGTTTCCAAAACATTGAGGGGCCACTCAAAAGAAAGGGGCAGTCGAGCCGAAGCTGCAGACGGTTGTCTTCATCCTGAATTTGTATTTAATCCTTATCCTAACTTTTGTTTCTTTCCTAAGTTTAAAAAAGCATATTTACCCTAGTACAGAGTTCTACTAATACTGATGTAACATTTAGTTGACAGATTAATAAATTTTTTGTTTGGATTGGCCTCCCTAAATCTTTTTGACATAACAACAGTTCGCCCATGGGATGCTAATGCACAGAGTTTACCCCGTGTCTAGGATCAGTGAAATCATCATCACTCTAGGCCTTCTAAGAGTGGAGTCCAAACTGCCTCAGCATCGCAGGGGGCCCATTCTAATAAAGACAAAGTCCTCCACCCGTTTCCAAAACATTGAGGGGCCACTCAAATGTAAGGGGCAGTCGAACCGAAGCTGCAGACGTTTGTAATAATTCAGATTTTTTATTTAATCCTCATCCTAACTTTTGTTTGTTTCCTAAGTTTAAAAAAGCATATCTACCCTAGGACAGAGATCTACTAACACTGATGTAACATTTAGGTGACAGATTAATACATTTTTTGGTTGGATTGGCTAACCTAAATCTTTTTGACATAACAACAGTTCGCCCATGGGATGCTAATGCACAGAGTCCACTACGGGTCTAGGATCAGTGAAATCACTATCACTCTAGGCCTTCTAAGAGTGGAGTCCAAACTGCCTCAGCATCGCAGGGGGGCCCATTCTAATGAAGACAAAGTCCTCCACCCGTTTCCAAAACATTGAGGGGCCACTCAAAAGAAAGGGGCAGTCGAGCCGAAGCTGCAGACGGTTGTCTTCATCCTGAATTTTTATTTAATCCTCATCCTAACTTTTGTTTCTTTCCTAAGTTTAAAAAAGCATATTTACCCTGGTACAGAGTTCTACTAATACTGATGTAACATTTAGGTGACAGATTAATAAATTTTTTGTTTGGATTGGCCTCCCTAAATCTTTTTGACATAACAACAGTTCGCCCATGGGATGCTAATGCACAGAGTTTACCCCGAGTCTAGGATCAGTGAAATCATCATCACTCTAGGCCTTCTAAGAGTGGAGTCCAAACTGCCTCAGCATCGCAGGGGGCCGGTTCTAATGAAGACAAAGTCCTCCACCCGTTTCCAAAACATTGAGGGGCCACTCAAATATAAGGGGCAGTCGAACCGAAGCTGCAGACGTTTGTAATAATTCTGATTTTTTATTTAATCCTCATCCTAACTTTTGTTTGTTTCCTAAGTTTAAAAAAGCATATCTACCCTAGGACAGAGATCTACTAACACTGATTTAACATTTAGGTGACAGATTAATACATTTTTTGGTTGGATTGGCTAACCTAAATCTTTTTGACATAACAACAGTTCGCCCATAGGATGCTAATGCACAGAGTCCACTACGGGTCTAGGATCAGTGAAATCACTATCACTCTAGGCCTTCTAAGAGTGGAGTCCAAACTGCCTCAGCATCGCAGGGGGGCCCATTCTAATGAAGACAAAGTCCTCCACCCGTTTCCAAAACATTGAGGGGCCACTCAAAAGAAAGGGGCAGTCGAGCCGAAGCTGCAGACGGTTGTCTTCATCCTGAATTTGTATTTAACCCTCATCCTAACTTTTGTTTCTTTCCTAAGTTTAAAAAAGCATATTTACCCTAGTACAGAGTTCTACTAATACTGATGTAACATTTAGTTGACAGATTAATCCATTTTTTGTTTGGATTGGCCTCCCTAAATCTTTTTGACATAACAACAGTTCGCCCATGGGATGCTAATGCACAGAGTTTACCCCGTGTCTAGGATCAGTGAAATCATCATCACTCTAGGCCTTCTAAGAGTGGAGTCCAAACTGCCTCAGCATCGCAGGGGGCCCATTCTAATGAAGACAAAGTCCTCCACCCGTTTCCAAAACATTGAGGGGCCACTCAAATGTAAGGGGCAGTCGAACCGAAGCTGCAGGCGTTTGTAATAATTCAGATTTTTTATTTAATCCTCATCCTAACTTTTGTTTGTTTCCTAAATTTAAAAAAGCATATTTACCCTAGGACAGAGATCTACTAACACTGATGTAACATTTAGGTGACAGATTAATACATTTTTTGGTTGGATTGGCTAACCTAAATCTTTTTGACATAACAACAGTTTGCCCATGGGATGCTAATGCACAGAGTCCACTACGGGTCTAGGATCAGTGAAATCACTATCACTCTAGGCCTTCTAAGAGTGGAGTCCAAACTGCCTCAGCATCGCAGGGGGGGCCCATTCTAATGAAGACAATGTCCTCCACCCGTTTCCAAAACATTGAGGGGCCACTCAAAAGAAAGGGGCAGTCGAGCCGAAGCTGCAGACGGTTGTCTTCATCCTGAATTTTTATTTAATCCTCATCCTAACTTTTGTTTCTTTCCTAAGTTTAAAAAAGCATATTTACCCTAGGACAGAGATCTACTAACACTGATGTAACATTTAGGTGACAGATTAATACATTTTTTGGTTGGATTGGCTAACCTAAATCTTTTTGACATAACAACAGTTCGCCCATGGGATGCTAATGCACAGAGTTTACCCCGTGTCTAGGATCAGTGAAATCACTATCACTCTAGGCCTTCTAAGAGTGGAGTCCAAACTGCCTCAGCATCGCAGGGGGGCCCATTCTAATGAAGACAAACTCCTCCACCCGTTTCCAAAACATTGAGGGGCCACTCAAAAGAAAGGGGCAGTCGAGCCGAAGCTGCAGACGGTTGTCTTCATCCTGAATTTGTATTTAACCCTCATCCTAACTTTTGTTTCTTTCCTAAGTTTAAAAAAGCATATTTACCCTAGTACAGAGTTCTACTAATACTGATGTAACATTTAGTTGACAGATTAATCAATTTTTTGTTTGGATTGGCCTCCCTAAATCTTTTTGACATAACAACAGTTCGCCCATGGGATGCTAATGCACAGAGTTTACCCCGTGTCTAGGATCAGTAAAATCATCATCACTCTAGGCCTTCTAAGAGTGGAGTCCAAACTGCCTCAGCATCGCAGGGGGCCCATTCTAATGAAGACAAAGTCCTCCACCCGTTTCCAAAACATTGAGGGGCCACTCAAATGTAAGGGGCAGTCGAACCGAAGCTGCAGGCGTTTGTAATAATTCAGATTTTTTATTTAATCCTCATCCTAACTTTTGTTTGTTTCCTAAATTTAAAAAAGCATATTTACCCTAGGACAGAGATCTACTAACACTGATGTAACATTTAGGTGACAGATTAATACATTTTTTGGTTGGATTGGCTAACCTAAATCTTTTTGACATAACAACAGTTTGCCCATGGGATGCTAATGCACAGAGTCCACTACGGGTCTAGGATCAGTGAAATCACTATCACTCTAGGCCTTCTAAGAGTGGAGTCCAAACTGCCTCAGCATCGCAGGGGGGGCCCATTCTAATGAAGACAATGTCCTCCACCCGTTTCCAAAACATTGAGGGGCCACTCAAAAGAAAGGGGCAGTCGAGCCGAAGCTGCAGACGGTTGTCTTCATCCTGAATTTTTATTTAATCCTCATCCTAACTTTTGTTTCTTTCCTAAGTTTAAAAAAGCATATTTACCCTAGGACAGAGATCTACTAACACTGATGTAACATTTAGGTGACAGATTAATAAATTTTTTGGTTGGATTGGCTAACCTAAATCTTTTTGACATAACAACAATTCGCCCATGGGATGCTAATGCACAGAGTCCAGTACGGGTCTAGGATCAGTGAAATCACTATCACTCTAGGCCTTCTAGGAGTGGAGTCCAAACTGCCTCAGAATCGCAGGGGGGCCCATTCTAATGAAGACAATGTCCTCCACCCGTTTCCAAAACATTGAGGGGCCACTCAAAAGAAAGGGGCAGTCGAGCCGAAGCTGCAGACGGTTGTCTTCATCCTGAATTTGTATTTAATCCTTATCCTAACTTTTGTTTCTTTCCTAAGTTTAAAAAAGCATATTTACCCTAGTACAGAGTTCTACTAATACTGATGTAACATTTAGTTGACAGATTAATAAATTTTTTGTTTGGATTGGCCTCCCTAAATCTTTTTGACATAACAACAGTTCGCCCATGGGATGCTAATGCACAGAGTTTACCCCGTGTCTAGGATCAGTGAAATCATCATCACTCTAGGCCTTCTAAGAGTGGAGTCCAAACTGCCTCAGCATCGCAGGGGGCCCATTCTAATAAAGACAAAGTCCTCCACCCGTTTCCAAAACATTGAGGGGCCACTCAAATGTAAGGGGCAGTCGAACCGAAGCTGCAGACGTTTGTAATAATTCAGATTTTTTATTTAATCCTCATCCTAACTTTTGTTTGTTTCCTAAGTTTAAAAAAGCATATCTACCCTAGGACAGAGATCTACTAACACTGATGTAACATTTAGGTGACAGATTAATACATTTTTTGGTTGGATTGGCTAACCTAAATCTTTTTGACATAACAACAGTTCGCCCATGGGATGCTAATGCACAGAGTCCACTACGGGTCTAGGATCAGTGAAATCACTATCACTCTAGGCCTTCTAAGAGTGGAGTCCAAACTGCCTCAGCATCGCAGGGGGGCCCATTCTAATGAAGACAAAGTCCTCCACCCGTTTCCAAAACATTGAGGGGCCACTCAAAAGAAAGGGGCAGTCGAGCCGAAGCTGCAGACGGTTGTCTTCATCCTGAATTTTTATTTAATCCTCATCCTAACTTTTGTTTCTTTCCTAAGTTTAAAAAAGCATATTTACCCTGGTACAGAGTTCTACTAATACTGATGTAACATTTAGGTGACAGATTAATAAATTTTTTGTTTGGATTGGCCTCCCTAAATCTTTTTGACATAACAACAGTTCGCCCATGGGATGCTAATGCACAGAGTTTACCCCGAGTCTAGGATCAGTGAAATCATCATCACTCTAGGCCTTCTAAGAGTGGAGTCCAAACTGCCTCAGCATCGCAGGGGGCCGGTTCTAATGAAGACAAAGTCCTCCACCCGTTTCCAAAACATTGAGGGGCCACTCAAATATAAGGGGCAGTCGAACCGAAGCTGCAGACGTTTGTAATAATTCTGATTTTTTATTTAATCCTCATCCTAACTTTTGTTTGTTTCCTAAGTTTAAAAAAGCATATCTACCCTAGGACAGAGATCTACTAACACTGATTTAACATTTAGGTGACAGATTAATACATTTTTTGGTTGGATTGGCTAACCTAAATCTTTTTGACATAACAACAGTTCGCCCATAGGATGCTAATGCACAGAGTCCACTACGGGTCTAGGATCAGTGAAATCACTATCACTCTAGGCCTTCTAAGAGTGGAGTCCAAACTGCCTCAGCATCGCAGGGGGGCCCATTCTAATGAAGACAAAGTCCTCCACCCGTTTCCAAAACATTGAGGGGCCACTCAAAAGAAAGGGGCAGTCGAGCCGAAGCTGCAGACGGTTGTCTTCATCCTGAATTTGTATTTAACCCTCATCCTAACTTTTGTTTCTTTCCTAAGTTTAAAAAAGCATATTTACCCTAGTACAGAGTTCTACTAATACTGATGTAACATTTAGTTGACAGATTAATCCATTTTTTGTTTGGATTGGCCTCCCTAAATCTTTTTGACATAACAACAGTTCGCCCATGGGATGCTAATGCACAGAGTTTACCCCGTGTCTAGGATCAGTGAAATCATCATCACTCTAGGCCTTCTAAGAGTGGAGTCCAAACTGCCTCAGCATCGCAGGGGGCCCATTCTAATGAAGACAAAGTCCTCCACCCGTTTCCAAAACATTGAGGGGCCACTCAAATGTAAGGGGCAGTCGAACCGAAGCTGCAGGCGTTTGTAATAATTCAGATTTTTTATTTAATCCTCATCCTAACTTTTGTTTGTTTCCTAAATTTAAAAAAGCATATTTACCCTAGGACAGAGATCTACTAACACTGATGTAACATTTAGGTGACAGATTAATACATTTTTTGGTTGGATTGGCTAACCTAAATCTTTTTGACATAACAACAGTTTGCCCATGGGATGCTAATGCACAGAGTCCACTACGGGTCTAGGATCAGTGAAATCACTATCACTCTAGGCCTTCTAAGAGTGGAGTCCAAACTGCCTCAGCATCGCAGGGGGGGCCCATTCTAATGAAGACAATGTCCTCCACCCGTTTCCAAAACATTGAGGGGCCACTCAAAAGAAAGGGGCAGTCGAGCCGAAGCTGCAGACGGTTGTCTTCATCCTGAATTTTTATTTAATCCTCATCCTAACTTTTGTTTCTTTCCTAAGTTTAAAAAAGCATATTTACCCTAGGACAGAGATCTACTAACACTGATGTAACATTTAGGTGACAGATTAATACATTTTTTGGTTGGATTGGCTAACCTAAATCTTTTTGACATAACAACAGTTCGCCCATGGGATGCTAATGCACAGAGTTTACCCCGTGTCTAGGATCAGTGAAATCACTATCACTCTAGGCCTTCTAAGAGTGGAGTCCAAACTGCCTCAGCATCGCAGGGGGGCCCATTCTAATGAAGACAAACTCCTCCACCCGTTTCCAAAACATTGAGGGGCCACTCAAAAGAAAGGGGCAGTCGAGCCGAAGCTGCAGACGGTTGTCTTCATCCTGAATTTGTATTTAACCCTCATCCTAACTTTTGTTTCTTTCCTAAGTTTAAAAAAGCATATTTACCCTAGTACAGAGTTCTACTAATACTGATGTAACATTTAGTTGACAGATTAATCAATTTTTTGTTTGGATTGGCCTCCCTAAATCTTTTTGACATAACAACAGTTCGCCCATGGGATGCTAATGCACAGAGTTTACCCCGTGTCTAGGATCAGTAAAATCATCATCACTCTAGGCCTTCTAAGAGTGGAGTCCAAACTGCCTCAGCATCGCAGGGGGCCCATTCTAATGAAGACAAAGTCCTCCACCCGTTTCCAAAACATTGAGGGGCCACTCAAATGTAAGGGGCAGTCGAACCGAAGCTGCAGGCGTTTGTAATAATTCAGATTTTTTATTTAATCCTCATCCTAACTTTTGTTTGTTTCCTAAATTTAAAAAAGCATATTTACCCTAGGACAGAGATCTACTAACACTGATGTAACATTTAGGTGACAGATTAATACATTTTTTGGTTGGATTGGCTAACCTAAATCTTTTTGACATAACAACAGTTTGCCCATGGGATGCTAATGCACAGAGTCCACTACGGGTCTAGGATCAGTGAAATCACTATCACTCTAGGCCTTCTAAGAGTGGAGTCCAAACTGCCTCAGCATCGCAGGGGGGGCCCATTCTAATGAAGACAATGTCCTCCACCCGTTTCCAAAACATTGAGGGGCCACTCAAAAGAAAGGGGCAGTCGAGCCGAAGCTGCAGACGGTTGTCTTCATCCTGAATTTTTATTTAATCCTCATCCTAACTTTTGTTTCTTTCCTAAGTTTAAAAAAGCATATTTACCCTAGGACAGAGATCTACTAACACTGATGTAACATTTAGGTGACAGATTAATAAATTTTTTGGTTGGATTGGCTAACCTAAATCTTTTTGACATAACAACAATTCGCCCATGGGATGCTAATGCACAGAGTCCAGTACGGGTCTAGGATCAGTGAAATCACTATCACTCTAGGCCTTCTAGGAGTGGAGTCCAAACTGCCTCAGAATCGCAGGGGGGCCCATTCTAATGAAGACAATGTCCTCCACCCGTTTCCAAAACATTGAGGGGCCACTCAAAAGAAAGGGGCAGTCGAGCCGAAGCTGCAGACGGTTGTCTTCATCCTGAATTTGTATTTAATCCTTATCCTAACTTTTGTTTCTTTCCTAAGTTTAAAAAAGCATATTTACCCTAGTACAGAGTTCTACTAATACTGATGTAACATTTAGTTGACAGATTAATAAATTTTTTGTTTGGATTGGCCTCCCTAAATCTTTTTGACATAACAACAGTTCGCCCATGGGATGCTAATGCACAGAGTTTACCCCGTGTCTAGGATCAGTGAAATCATCATCACTCTAGGCCTTCTAAGAGTGGAGTCCAAACTGCCTCAGCATCGCAGGGGGCCCATTCTAATAAAGACAAAGTCCTCCACCCGTTTCCAAAACATTGAGGGGCCACTCAAATGTAAGGGGCAGTCGAACCGAAGCTGCAGACGTTTGTAATAATTCAGATTTTTTATATAATCCTCATCCTAACTTTTGTTTGTTTCCTAAGTTTAAAAAAGCATATCTACCCTAGGACAGAGATCTACTAACACTGATGTAACATTTAGGTGACAGATTAATACATTTTTTGGTTGGATTGGCTAACCTAAATCTTTTTGACATAACAACAGTTCGCCCATGGGATGCTAATGCACAGAGTCCACTACGGGTCTAGGATCAGTGAAATCACTATCACTCTAGGCCTTCTAAGAGTGGAGTCCAAACTGCCTCAGCATCGCAGGGGGGCCCATTCTAATGAAGACAAAGTCCTCCACCCGTTTCCAAAACATTGAGGGGCCACTCAAAAGAAAGGGGCAGTCGAGCCGAAGCTGCAGACGGTTGTCTTCATCCTGAATTTTTATTTAATCCTCATCCTAACTTTTGTTTCTTTCCTAAGTTTAAAAAAGCATATTTACCCTGGTACAGAGTTCTACTAATACTGATGTAACATTTAGGTGACAGATGAATAAATTTTTTGTTTGGATTGGCCTCCCTAAATCTTTTTGACATAACAACAGTTCGCCCATGGGATGCTAATGCACAGAGTTTACCCCGAGTCTAGGATCAGTGAAATCATCATCACTCTAGGCCTTCTAAGAGTGGAGTCCAAACTGCCTCAGCATCGCAGGGGGCCGGTTCTAATGAAGACAAAGTCCTCCACCCGTTTCCAAAACATTGAGGGGCCACTCAAATATAAGGGGCAGTCGAACCGAAGCTGCAGACGTTTGTAATAATTCTGATTTTTTATTTAATCCTCATCCTAACTTTTGTTTGTTTCCTAAATTTAAAAAAGCATATTTACCCTAGGACAGAGATCTACTAACACTGATGTAACATTTAGGTGACAGATTAATACATTTTTTGGTTGGATTGGCTAACCTAAATCTTTTTGTTATAACAACAGTTTGCCAGTGGGATGCTAATGCACAGAGTCCACTACGGGTCTAGGATCAGTGAAATCACTAACACTCTAGGCCTTCAAAGAGTGGAGTCCAAACTGCCTCAGCATCGCAGGGGGGCCCATTCTAATGAAGACAAAGTCCTCCACCCGTTTCCAAAACATTGAGGGGCCACTCAAAAGAAAGGGGAAGTCGAGCCGAAGATGCAGACGGTTGTCTTCATACTGAATTTTTATTTAATCCTCATCCTAACTTTTGTTTCTTTCCTAAGTTTAAAAAAGCATATTTACCCTAGTACAGAGTTCTACTAATACTGATGTAACATTTAGTTGACAGATTAATCAATTTTTTGTTTGGATTGGCCTCCCTAAATCTTTTTGACATAACAACAGTTCGCCCATGGGATGCTAATGCACAGAGTTTACCCCGTGTCTAGGATCAGTGAAATCATCATCACTCTAGGCCTTCTAAGAGTGGAGTCCAAACTGCCTCAGCATCGCAGGGGGCCCATTCTAATGAAGACAAAGTCCTCCACCCGTTTCCAAAACATTGAGGGGCCACTCAAATGTAAGGGGCAGTCGAACCGAAGCTGCAGGCGTTTGTAATAATTCAGATTTTTTATTTAATCCTCATCCTAACTTTTGTTTGTTTCCTAAATTTAAAAAAGCATATTTACCCTAGGACAGAGATCTACTAACACTGATGTAACATTTAGGTGACAGATTAATACATTTTTTGGTTGGATTGGCTAACCTAAATCTTTTTGACATAACAACAGTTCGCCCATGGGATGCTAATGCACAGAGTTTACCCCGAGTCTAGGATCAGTGAAATCATCATCACTCTAGGCCTTCTAAGAGTGGAGTCCAAACTGCCTCAGCATCGCAGGGGGGCCCATTCTAATGAAGACAAAGTCCTCCACCCGTTTCCAAAACATTGAGGGGCCACTCAAAAGAAAGGGGCAGTCGAGCCGAAACTGCAGACGGTTGTCTTCATCCTGAATTTGTATTTAATCCTCATCCTAACTTTTGTTTCTTTCCTAAGTTTAAAAAAGCATATTTACCCTAGTACAGAGTTCTACTAATACTGATGTAACATTTAGTTGACAGATTAATCAATTTTTTGTTTGGATTGGCCTCCCTAAATCTTTTTGACATAACAACAGTTCGCCCATGGGATGCTAATGCACAGAGTTTACCCCGTGTCTAGGATCAGTGAAATCATCATCACTCTAGGCCTTCTAAGGCTGGGTTCACACGTGGCGGAATTTCACTTAAATTCCGCTGCGGACACTCTGCAGCGTTAATCTGCAGCGTTGCCGTTTGTCCATTGACTTACACTTTAATTTAGCAGTGTTCGTTTAGACGAGGCGTAAAATTCCGCTGCGGAGCATAGGCTGCGGAGCGGAATTTGGTGTCCGCAGCATGCTCTGTCTGTTGCGGAGCAGTGGCGGACTCATGGCGGAATTTCTCCAATGACTTCAAAGGAGATTCTAATTTCCGCAATGAAGTCCGCAGCTGTCATGCACATGTTATGTGTGCTGCGGATCCGTCTTGCTTTTTTAACTTGACATTTCTTCATTCTGGCTGGACCTATGTATTTCTAGGTCTACAGCCAGACTGAGGAAGTCAATGGGGCTCCCGTAATGACGGGAGCGTTGCTAGGAGACGTCAGTAAATAGTCACTGTCCAGGGCGCTGAAAGAGTTAAGCGATCGGCAGTAACTGTTTCTGCACCCGGGACAGTGACTACCGATCCCAATATACATCTATCTGTAAAAAAAAATGAAGTTCATACTTACCGAGAACTCCCTGCTTCTGTCTCCAGTCCGGCCTCCCAGGATGACGTTTCAGTCTAAGTGACGGCTGCAGCCAATCACAGGCTAATAACAGGCTGCAGCGGTCACATGGACTGCCGCGTCATCCAGGGAGATCGGGCTGGATGCCGAAGGAGGGACGCGTCACCAAGACAACGGGCGGTAAGTATGAATTTCTTTGACTTTCACAAGGGAAAGTGCTGTCCCTTCTCTCTATCCTGCACTGATAGGGAGAAGGGAAGTACTTTTACCGCAGTCCGCAGCAGCTAGTCCGCATCAATTTACTGCAAATTTTGTGCAGATCCGCAGCAGAATCTGCAACGCAGATTCTGTGCGGCATTGATGCGGACAGTTGCGGAGGAAATCCGCCACGTGTGGTCATGCCCTAAGAGTGGAGTCCAAACTGCCTCAGCATCGCAGGGGGCCCATTCTAATGAAGACAAAGTTCTCCACCCGTTTCCAAAACATTGAGGGGCCACTCAAATGTAAGGGGCAGTCGAACCGAAGCTGCAGGCGTTTGTAATAATTCAGATTTTTTATTTAATCCTCATCCTAACTTTTGTTTGTTTCCTAAATTTAAAAAAGCATATTTACCCTAGGACAGAGATCTACTAACACTGATGTAACATTTAGGTGACAGATTAATATATTTTTTGGTTGGATTGGCTAACCTAAATCTTTTTGACATAACAACAGTTCGCCCATGGGATGCTAATGCACAGAGTCCACTACGGGTCTAGGATCAGTGAAATCACTATCACTCTAGGCCTTCTAAGAGTGGAGTCCAAACTGCCTCAGCATCGCAGGGGGGCCCATTCTAATGAAGACAAAGTCCTCCACCCGTTTCCAAAACATTGAGGGGCCACTCAAAAGAACGGGGCAGTCGAGCCGAAGCTGCAGACGGTTGTCTTCATCCTGAATTTGTATTTAATCCTCATCCTAACTTTTGTTTCTTTCCTAAGTTTAAAAAAGCATATTTACCCTAGTACAGAGTTCTACTAATACTGATGTAACATTTAGTTGACAGATTAATCAATTTTTTGTTTGGATTGGCCTCCCTAAATCTTTTTGACATAACAACAGTTCGCCCATGGGATGCTAATGCACAGAGTTTACCCCGTGTCTAGGATCAGTGAAATCATCATCACTCTAGGCCTTCTAAGAGTGGAGTACAAACTGCCTCAGCATCGCAGGGGGCCCATTCTAATGAAGACAAAGTCCTCCACCCGTTTCCAAAACATTGAGGGGCCACTCAAATGTAAGGGGCAGTCGAACCGAAGCTGCAGACGTTTGTAATAATTCTGATTTTTTATTTAATCCTCATCCTAACTTTTGTTTGTTTCCTAAGTTTAAAAAAGCATATCTACCCTAGGACAGAGATCTACTAACACTGATGTAACATTTAGGTGACAGATTAATACATTTTTTGGTTGGATTGGCTAACCTAAATCTTTTTGACATAACAACAGTTCGCCCATGGGATGCTAATGCACAGAGTCCACTACGGGTCTAGGATCAGTGAAATCACTATCACTCTAGGCCTTCTGAGAGTGGAGTCCAAACTGCCTCAGCATCGCAGGGGGGCCCATTCTAATGAAGACAATGTCCTCCACCCGTTTCCAAAACATTGAGGGGCCACTCAAAAGAAAGGGGCAGTCGAGCCGAAGCTGCAGACGGTTGTCTTCATCCTGAATTTGTATTTAATCCTCATCCTAACTTTTGTTTCTTTCCTAAGTTTAAAAAAGCATATTTACCCTAGTACAGAGTTCTACTAATACTGATGTAACATTTAGGTGACAGATTAATACATTTTTTGTTTGGATTGGCCTCCCTAAATCTTTTTGACATAACAACAGTTCGCCCATGGGATGCTAATGCACAGAGTTTACCCCGGGTCCAGGATCAGTGAAATCATCATCACTCTAGGCCTTCTAAGAGTGGAGTCCAAACTGCCTCAGCATCGCAGGGGGCCCATTCTAATGAAGACAAAGTCCTCCACCCGTTTCCAAAACATTGAGGGGCCACTCAAATGTAAGGGACAGTCGAACCGAAGCTGCAGGCGTTTGTAATAATTCAGATTTTTTATTTAATCCTCATCCTAACTTTTGTTTGTTTCCTAAATTTAAAAAAGCATATTTACCCTAGGACAGAGATCTACTAACACTGATGTAACATTTAGGTGACAGATTAAAACATTTTTTGGTTGGATTGGCTAACCTAAATCTTTTTGACATAACAACAGTTCGCCCATGGGATGCTAATGCACAGAGTCCACTACGAGTCTAGGATCAGTGAAATCACTATCAATCTAGGCCTTCTAAGAGTGGAGTCCAAACTGCCTCAGCATCGCAGGGGGGCCCATTCTAATGAAGACAATGTCCTCCACCCATTTCCAAAACATTGAGGGGCCACTCAAAAGAAAGGGGCAGTCGAGCCGAAGCTGCAGACGGTTGTCTTCATCCTGAATTTGTATTTAATCCTCATCCTAACTTTTGTTTCTTTCCTAAGTTTAAAAAAGCATATTTACCCTAGTACAGAGTTCTACTAATACTGATGTAACATTTAGTTGACAGATTAATCAATTTTTTATTTGGATTGGCCTCCCTAAATCTTTTTGACATAACAACAGTTCGCCCATGGGATGCTAATGCACAGAATTTACCCCGTGTCTAGGATCAGTGAAATCATCATCACTCTAGGCCTTCTAAGAGTGGAGTCCAAACTGACTCAGCATCGCAGGGGGCCCATTCTAATGAAGACAAAGTCCTCCACCCGTTTCCAAAACATTGAGGGGCCACTCAAATGTAAGGGGCAGTCGAACCGAAGCTGCAGGCGTTTGTAATAATTCAGATTTTTTATTTAATCCTCATCTTAACTTTTGTTTGTTTCCTAAATTTAATAAAGCATATTTACCCTAGGACAGAGATCTACTAACACTGATGTTACATTTAGGTGACAGATTAATACATTTTTTGGTTGGATTGGCTAACCTAAATCTTTTTGACATAACAACAGTTCGCCCATGGGATGCTAATGCACAGAGTCCACTACGGGTCTAGGATCAGTGAAATCACTATCAATCTAGGCCTTCTAAGAGTGGAGTCCAAACTGCCTCAGCATCGCAGGGGGGCCCATTCTAATGAAGACAATGTCCTCCACCCGTTTCCAAAACATTGAGGGGCCACTCAAAAGAAAGGGGCAGTCGAGCCGAAGCTGCAGACGGTTGTCTTCATCCTGAATTTGTATTTAATCCTCATCCTAACTTTTGTTTCTTTCCTAAGTTTAAAAAAGCATATTTACCCTAGTACAGAGTTCTACTAATACTGATGTAACATTTAGTTGACAGATTAATCAATTTTTTATTTGGATTGGCCTCCCTAAATCTTTTTGACATAACAACAGTTCGCCCATGGGATGCTAATGCACAGAGTTTACCCCGGGTCCAGGATCAGTGAAATCATCATCACTCTATGCCTTCTAAGAGTGGAGTCCAAACTGCCTCAGCATCGCAGGGGGCCCATTCTAATGAAGACAAAGTCCTCCACCCGTTTCCAAAACATTGAGGGGACTCTCAAATGTAAAGGGTAGTCGAACCGAAGCTGCAGACGTTTGTAATAATTCAGATTTTTTATTTAATCCTCATCCTAACTTTTGTTTGTTTCCTAAGTTTAAAAAAGCATATCTACCCTAGGACAGAGATCTACTAACACTGATGTAACATTTAGGTGACAGATTAATACATTTTTTGGTTGGATTGGCTAACCTAAATCTTTTTGACATAACAACAGTTCGCCCATGGGATGCTAATGCACAGAGTCTACTACGGGTCTAGGATCAGTGAAATCACTATCACTCTAGGCCTTCTAAGAGTGGAGTCCAAACTGCCTCAGCATCGCAGGGGGGCCCATTCTAATGAAGACAAAGTCCTCCACCCGTTTCCAAAACATTGAGGGGCCACTCAAAAGAAAGGGGCAGTCGAGCCGAAGCTGCAGACGGTTGTCTTCATCCTGAATTTTTATTTAATCCTCATCCTAACTTTTGTTTCTTTCCTAAGTTTAAAAAAGCATATTTACCCTAGTACAGAGTTCTACTAATACTGATGTAACATTTAGTTGACAGATTAATCAATTTTTTGTTTGGATTGGTCTCCCTAAATCTTTTTGACATAACAACAGTTCGCCCATGGGATGCTAATACACAGAGTTTACCCCGTGTCTAGGATCAGTGAAATCATCATCACTCTAGGCCTTCTAAGAGTGGAGTCCAAACTGCCTCAGCATCGCAGGGGGCCCATTCTAATGAAGACAAAGTCCTCCACCCGTTTCCAAAACATTGAGGGGCCACTCAAATGTAAGGGGCAGTCGAACCGAAGCTGCAGGCGTTTGTAATAATTCAGATTTTTTATTTAATCCTCATCCTAACTTTTGTTTGTTTCCTAAATTTAAAAAAGCATATTTACCCTAGGACAGAGATCTACTAACACTGATGTAACATTTAGGTGACAGATTAATAAATTTTTTGGTTGGATTGGCTAACGTAAATCTTTTTGACAAAACAACAGTTCGCCCATGGGATGCTAATGCACAGAGTCCACTACGGGTCTAGGATCAGTGAAATCACTATCACTCTAGGCCTTCTAAGAGTGGAGTCCAAACTGCCTCAGCATCACAGGGGGCCCATTCTAATGAAGACAATGTCCTCCACCCGTTTCCAAAACATTGAGGGGCCACTCAAAAGAAAGGGGCAGTCGAGACGAAGCTGCAGACGGTTGTCTTCATCCTGAATTTGTATTTAATCCTCATCCTAACTTTTGTTTGTTTCCTAAGTTTAAAAAAACATATCTACCCTAGTACAGAGTTCTACTAATACTGATGTAACATTTAGTTGACAGATTAATCAATTTTCTGTTTGGATTGGCCTCCCTAAATCTTTTTGACATAACAACAGTTCGCCCATGGGATGCTAATGCACAGAGTTTACCCCGTGTCTAGGATCAGTGAAATCATCATCACTCTAGGCCTTCTAAGAGTGGAGTCCAAACTGCCTCAGCATCGCAGGGGGCCCATTCTAATGAAGACAAAGTCCTCCACCCGTTTCCAAAACATTGAGGGGCCACTCAAATGTAAGGGGCAGTCGAACCGAAGCTGCAGACGTTTGTAATAATTCTGATTTTTTATTTAATCCTCATCCTAACTTTTGTTTGTTTCCTAAGTTTAAAAAAGCATATCTACCCTAGGACAGAGATCTACTAACACTGATGTAACATTTAGGTGACAGATTAATACATTTTTTGGTTGGATTGGCTAACCTAAATCTTTTTGACATAACAACAGTTCGCCCATGGGATGCTAATGCACAGAGTCCACTACGGGTCTAGGATCAGTGAAATCACTATCACTCTAGGCCTTCTGAGAGTGGAGTCCAAACTGCCTCAGCATCGCAGGGGGGCCCATTCTAATGAAGACAATGTCCTCCACCCGTTTCCAAAACATTGAGGGGCCACTCAAAAGAAAGGGGCAGTCGAGCCGAAGCTGCAGACGGTTGTCTTCATCCTGAATTTGTATTTAATCCTCATCCTAACTTTTGTTTCTTTCCTAAGTTTAAAAAAGCATATTTACCCTAGTACAGAGTTCTACTAATACTGATGTAACATTTAGGTGACAGATTAATACATTTTTTGTTTGGATTGGCCTCCCTAAATCTTTTTGACATAACAACAGTTCGCCCATGGGATGCTAATGCACAGAGTTTACCCCGGGTCCAGGATCAGTGAAATCATCATCACTCTAGGCCTTCTAAGAGTGGAGTCCAAACTGCCTCAGCATCGCAGGGGGCCCATTCTAATGAAGACAAAGTCCTCCACCCGTTTCCAAAACATTGAGGGGCCACTCAAATGTAAGGGACAGTCGAACCGAAGCTGCAGGCGTTTGTAATAATTCAGATTTTTTATTTAATCCTCATCCTAACTTTTGTTTGTTTCCTAAATTTAAAAAAGCATATTTACCCTAGGACAGAGATCTACTAACACTGATGTAACATTTAGGTGACAGATTAAAACATTTTTTGGTTGGATTGGCTAACCTAAATCTTTTTGACATAACAACAGTTCGCCCATGGGATGCTAATGCACAGAGTCCACTACGAGTCTAGGATCAGTGAAATCACTATCAATCTAGGCCTTCTAAGAGTGGAGTCCAAACTGCCTCAGCATCGCAGGGGGGCCCATTCTAATGAAGACAATGTCCTCCACCCATTTCCAAAACATTGAGGGGCCACTCAAAAGAAAGGGGCAGTCGAGCCGAAGCTGCAGACGGTTGTCTTCATCCTGAATTTGTATTTAATCCTCATCCTAACTTTTGTTTCTTTCCTAAGTTTAAAAAAGCATATTTACCCTAGTACAGAGTTCTACTAATACTGATGTAACATTTAGTTGACAGATTAATCAATTTTTTATTTGGATTGGCCTCCCTAAATCTTTTTGACATAACAACAGTTCGCCCATGGGATGCTAATGCACAGAATTTACCCCGTGTCTAGGATCAGTGAAATCATCATCACTCTAGGCCTTCTAAGAGTGGAGTCCAAACTGACTCAGCATCGCAGGGGGCCCATTCTAATGAAGACAAAGTCCTCCACCCGTTTCCAAAACATTGAGGGGCCACTCAAATGTAAGGGGCAGTCGAACCGAAGCTGCAGGCGTTTGTAATAATTCAGATTTTTTATTTAATCCTCATCTTAACTTTTGTTTGTTTCCTAAATTTAATAAAGCATATTTACCCTAGGACAGAGATCTACTAACACTGATGTTACATTTAGGTGACAGATTAATACATTTTTTGGTTGGATTGGCTAACCTAAATCTTTTTGACATAACAACAGTTCGCCCATGGGATGCTAATGCACAGAGTCCACTACGGGTCTAGGATCAGTGAAATCACTATCAATCTAGGCCTTCTAAGAGTGGAGTCCAAACTGCCTCAGCATCGCAGGGGGGCCCATTCTAATGAAGACAATGTCCTCCACCCGTTTCCAAAACATTGAGGGGCCACTCAAAAGAAAGGGGCAGTCGAGCCGAAGCTGCAGACGGTTGTCTTCATCCTGAATTTGTATTTAATCCTCATCCTAACTTTTGTTTCTTTCCTAAGTTTAAAAAAGCATATTTACCCTAGTACAGAGTTCTACTAATACTGATGTAACATTTAGTTGACAGATTAATCAATTTTTTATTTGGATTGGCCTCCCTAAATCTTTTTGACATAACAACAGTTCGCCCATGGGATGCTAATGCACAGAGTTTACCCCGGGTCCAGGATCAGTGAAATCATCATCACTCTATGCCTTCTAAGAGTGGAGTCCAAACTGCCTCAGCATCGCAGGGGGCCCATTCTAATGAAGACAAAGTCCTCCACCCGTTTCCAAAACATTGAGGGGACTCTCAAATGTAAAGGGTAGTCGAACCGAAGCTGCAGACGTTTGTAATAATTCAGATTTTTTATTTAATCCTCATCCTAACTTTTGTTTGTTTCCTAAGTTTAAAAAAGCATATCTACCCTAGGACAGAGATCTACTAACACTGATGTAACATTTAGGTGACAGATTAATACATTTTTTGGTTGGATTGGCTAACCTAAATCTTTTTGACATAACAACAGTTCGCCCATGGGATGCTAATGCACAGAGTCTACTACGGGTCTAGGATCAGTGAAATCACTATCACTCTAGGCCTTCTAAGAGTGGAGTCCAAACTGCCTCAGCATCGCAGGGGGGCCCATTCTAATGAAGACAAAGTCCTCCACCCGTTTCCAAAACATTGAGGGGCCACTCAAAAGAAAGGGGCAGTCGAGCCGAAGCTGCAGACGGTTGTCTTCATCCTGAATTTTTATTTAATCCTCATCCTAACTTTTGTTTCTTTCCTAAGTTTAAAAAAGCATATTTACCCTAGTACAGAGTTCTACTAATACTGATGTAACATTTAGTTGACAGATTAATCAATTTTTTGTTTGGATTGGTCTCCCTAAATCTTTTTGACATAACAACAGTTCGCCCATGGGATGCTAATACACAGAGTTTACCCCGTGTCTAGGATCAGTGAAATCATCATCACTCTAGGCCTTCTAAGAGTGGAGTCCAAACTGCCTCAGCATCGCAGGGGGCCCATTCTAATGAAGACAAAGTCCTCCACCCGTTTCCAAAACATTGAGGGGCCACTCAAATGTAAGGGGCAGTCGAACCGAAGCTGCAGGCGTTTGTAATAATTCAGATTTTTTATTTAATCCTCATCCTAACTTTTGTTTGTTTCCTAAATTTAAAAAAGCATATTTACCCTAGGACAGAGATCTACTAACACTGATGTAACATTTAGGTGACAGATTAATAAATTTTTTGGTTGGATTGGCTAACGTAAATCTTTTTGACAAAACAACAGTTCGCCCATGGGATGCTAATGCACAGAGTCCACTACGGGTCTAGGATCAGTGAAATCACTATCACTCTAGGCCTTCTAAGAGTGGAGTCCAAACTGCCTCAGCATCACAGGGGGCCCATTCTAATGAAGACAATGTCCTCCACCCGTTTCCAAAACATTGAGGGGCCACTCAAAAGAAAGGGGCAGTCGAGACGAAGCTGCAGACGGTTGTCTTCATCCTGAATTTGTATTTAATCCTCATCCTAACTTTTGTTTGTTTCCTAAGTTTAAAAAAACATATCTACCCTAGTACAGAGTTCTACTAATACTGATGTAACATTTAGTTGACAGATTAATCAATTTTCTGTTTGGATTGGCCTCCCTAAATCTTTTTGACATAACAACAGTTCGCCCATGGGATGCTAATGCACAGAGTTTACCCCGTGTCTAGGATCAGTGAAATCATCATCACTCTAGGCCTTCTAAGAGTGGAGTCCAAACTGCCTCAGCATCGCAGGGGGCCCATTCTAATGAAGACAAAGTCCTCCACCCGTTTCCAAAACATTGAGGGGCCACTCAAATGTAAGGGGCAGTCGAACCGAAGCTGCAGACGTTTGTAATAATTCTGATTTTTTATTTAATCCTCATCCTAACTTTTGTTTGTTTCCTAAGTTTAAAAAAACATATCTACCCTAGGACAGAGATCTACTAACACTGATGTAACATTTAGGTGACAGATTAATACATTTTTTGGTTGGATTGGCTGACCTAAATTTTTTTGACATAACAACAGTTCGCCCATGCGATGCTAATGCACAGAGTCCACTACGGGTCTAGGATCAGTGAAATCACTATCACTCTAGGCCTTCTAAGAGTGGAGTCCAAACTGCCTCAGCATCGCAGGGGGCCCATTCTAATGAAGACAAATTCCTCCACCCGTTTCCAAAACATTGAGGGGCCACTCAAATGTAAGGGGCAGTCGAACCGAAGCTGCAGGCGTTTGTAATAATTCAGATTTTTTTATTTAATCCTCATCCTAACTTTTGTTTGTTTCCTAAATTTAAAAAAGCATATTTACCCTAGGACAGAGATCTACTAACACTGATGTTACATTTAGGTGACAGATTAATACATTTTTTGGTTGGATTGGCTAACCTAAATCTTTTTGACATTACAACAGTTCGCCCATGGGATGCTAATGCACAGAGTCCACTACGGGTCTAGGATCAGTGAAATCACTATCAATCTAGGCCTTCTAAGAGTGGAGTCCAAACTGCCTCAGCATCGCAGGGGGGCCCATTCTAATGAAGACAATGTCCTCCACCCGTTTCCAAAACATTGAGGGGCCACTCAAAAGAAAGGGGCAGTCGAGACGAAGCTGCAGACGGTTGTCTTCATCCTGAATTTGTATTTAATCCTCATCCTAACTTTTGTTTCTTTCCTAAGTTTAAAAAAGCATATTTACCCTAGTACAGAGTTCTACTAATACTGATGTAACATTTAGTTGACAGATTAATAAATTTTTTATTTGGATTGGCCTCCCTAAATCTTTTTGACATAACAACAGTTCGCCCATGGGATGCTAATGCACAGAGTTTACCCCGGGTCCAGGATCAGTGAAATTATCATCACTCTAGGCCTTCTAAGAGTGGAGTCCAAACTGCCTCAGCATCGCAGGGGGCCCATTCTAATGAAGACAAAGTCCTCCACCCGTTTCCAAAACATTGAGGGGCCACTCAAATGTAAGGGACAGTCGAACCGAAGCTGCAGGCGTTTGTAATAATTCAGATTTTTTATTTAATCCTCATCCTAACTTTTGTTTGTTTCCTAAATTTAAAAAAGCATATTTACCCTAGGACAGAGATCTACTAACACTGATGTAACATTTAGGTGACAGATTAATACATTTTTTGGTTGGATTGGCTAACCTAAATCTTTTTGACATAACAACAGTTCGCCCATGGGATGCTAATGCACAGAGTCCACTACGGGTCTAGGATCAGTGAAATCACTATCAATCTAGGCCTTCTAAGAGTGGAGTCCAAACTGCCTCAGCATCGCAGGGGGGCCCATTCTAATGAAGACAATGTCCTCCACCCATTTCCAAAACATTGAGGGGCCACTCAAAAGAAAGAGGCAGTCGAGCCGAAGCTGCAGACGGTTGTCTTCATCCTGAATTTGTATTTAATCCTCATCCTAACTTTTGTTTCTTTCCTAAGTTTAAAAAAGCATATTTACCCTAGTACAGAGTTCTACTAATACTGATGTAACATTTAGTTGACAGATTAATCAATTTTTTATTTGGATTGGCCTCCCTAAATCTTTTTGACATAACAACAGTTCGCCCATGGTATGCTAATGCACAGAGTTTACCCCGTGTCTAGGATCAGTGAAATCATCATCACTCTAGGCCTTCTAAGAGTGGAGTCCAAACTGACTCAGCATCGCAGGGGGCCCATTCTAATGAAGACAAAGTCCTCCACCCGTTTCCAAAACATTGAGGGGACACTCAAATGTAAAGGGTAGTCGAACCGAAGCTGCAGACGTTTGTAATAATTCAGATTTTTTATTTAATCCTCATCCTAACTTTTGTTTGTTTCCTAAGTTTAAAAAAAGCATATCTACCCTAGGACAGAGATCTACTAACACTGATGTAACATTTAGGTGACAGATTAATACATTTTTTGGTTGGATTGGCTAACCTAAATCTTTTTGACATAACAACAGTTCGCCCATGGGATGCTAATGCACAGAGTCCACTACGGGTCTAGGATCAGTGAAATCACTATCACTCTAGGCCTTCTAAGAGTGGAGTCCAAACTGCCTCAGCATCGCAGGGGGGCCCATTCTAATGAAGACAAAGTCCTCCACCCGTTTCCAAAACATTGAGGGGCCACTCAAAAGAAAGGGGCAGTCGAGCCGAAGCTGCTGACGGTTGTCTTCATCCTGAATTTTTATTTAATCCTCATCCTAACTTTTGTTTCTTTCCTAAGTTTAAAAAAGCATATTTACCCTAGTACAGAGTTCTACTAATACTGATGTAACATTTAGTTGACAGATTAATCAATTTTTTGTTTGGATTGGTCTCCCTAAATCTTTTTGACATAACAACAGTTCGCCCATGGGATGCTAATGCACAGAGTTTACCCCGTGTCTAGGATCAGTGAAATCATCATCACTCTAGGCCTTCTAAGAGTGGAGTCCAAACTGCCTCAGCATCGCAGGGGGCCCATTCTAATGAAGACAAAGTCCTCCACCCGTTTCCAAAACATTGAGGGGCCACTCAAATGTAAGGGGCAGTCGAACCGAAGCTGCAGGCGTTTGTAATAATTCAGATTTTTTATTTAATCCTCATCCTAACTTTTGTTTGTTTCCTAAATTTAAAAAAGCATATTTACCCTAGGACAGAGATCTACTAACACTGATGTAACATTTAGGTGACAGATTAATACATTTTTTAGTTGGATTGGCTAACCTAAATCTTTTTGACATAACAACAGTTCGCCCATGGGATGCTAATGCACAGAGTCCACTACGGGTCTAGGATCAGTGAAATCACTATCACTCTAGGCCTTCTAAGAGTGGAGTCCAAACTGCCTCAGCATCGCAGGGGGGCCCATTCTAATGAAGACAAAGTCCTCCACCCGTTTCCAAAACATTGAGGGGCCACTCAAAAGAAAGGGGCAGTCGAGCCGAAGCTGCAGACGGTTGTCTTCATCCTGAATTTTTATTTAATCCTCATCCTAACTTTTGTTTCTTTCCTAAGTTTAAAAAAGCATATTTACCCTAGTACAGAGTTCTACTAATACTGATGTAACATTTAGTTGACAGATTAATCAATTTTTTGTTTGGATTGGTCTCCCTAAATCTTTTTGACATAACAACAGTTCGCCCATGGGATGCTAATGCACAGAGTTTACCCCGTGTCTAGGATCAGTGAAATCATCATCACTCTAGGCCTTCTAAGAGTGGAGTCCAAACTGCCTCAGCATCGCAGGGGGCCCATTCTAATGAAGACAAAGTCCTCCACCCGTTTCCAAAACATTGAGGGGCCACTCAAATGTAAGGGGCAGTCGAACCGAAGCTGCAGGCGTTTGTAATAATTCAGATTTTTTATTTAATCCTCATCCTAACTTTTGTTTGTTTCCTAAATTTAAAAAAGCATATTTACCCTAGGACAGAGATCTACTAACACTGATGTTACATTTAGGTGACAGATTAATAAATTTTTTGTTTGTATTGGCTAACCTAAATCTTTTTGACATAACAACAGTTCGCCCATGGGATGCTAATGCACAGAGTTTACCCCGAGTCTAGGATCAGTGAAATCATCATCACTCTAGGCCTTCTAAGAGTGGAGTCCAAACTGCCTCAGCATCGCAGGGGGCCCTTTCTAATGAAGACAAATTCCTCCACCCGTTTCCAAAACATTGAGGGGCCACTCAAATGTAAGGGGCAGTCGAACCGAAGCTGCAGGCGTTTGTAATAATTCAGATTTTTTTATTTAATCCTCATCCTATCTTTTGTTTGTTTCCTAAATTTAAAAAAGCATATTTACCCTAGGACAGAGATCTACTAACACTGATGTTACATTTAGGTGACAGATTAATACATTTTTTGGTTGGATTGGCTAACCTAAATCTTTTTGACATTACAACAGTTCGCCCATGGGATGCTAATGCACAGAGTCCACTACGGGTCTAGGATCAGTGAAATCACTATCAATCTAGGCCTTCTAAGAGTGGAGTCCAAACTGCCTCAGCATCGCAGGGGGGCCCATTCTAATGAAGACAATGTCCTCCACCCGTTTCCAAAACATTGAGGGGCCACTCAAAAGAAAGGGGCAGTCGAGACGAAGCTGCAGACGGTTGTCTTCATCCTGAATTTGTATTTAATCCTCATCCTAACTTTTGTTTCTTTCCTAAATTTAAAAAAGCATATTTACCCTAGTACAGAGTTCTACTAATACTGATGTAACATTTAGTTGACAGATTAATCAATTTTTTATTTGGATTGGCCTCCCTAAATCTTTTTGACATAACAACAGTTCGCCCATGGGATGCTAATGCACAGAGTTTACCCCGGGTCCAGGATCAGTGAAATTATCATCACTCTAGGCCTTCTAAGAGTGGAGTCCAAACTGCCTCAGCATCGCAGGGGGCCCATTCTAATGAAGACAAAGTCCTCCACCCGTTTCCAAAACATTGAGGGGCCACTCAAATGTAAGGGACAGTCGAACCGAAGCTGCAGGCGTTTGTAATAATTCAGATTTTTTATTTAATCCTCATCCTAACTTTTGTTTGTTTCCTAAATTTAAAAAAGCATATTTACCCTAGGACAGAGATCTACTAACACTGATGTAACATTTAGGTGACAGATTAATACATTTTTTGGTTGGATTGGCTAACCTAAATCTTTTTGACATAACAACAGTTCGCCCATGGGATGCTAATGCACAGAGTCCACTACGGGTCTAGGATCAGTGAAATCACTATCAATCTAGGCCTTCTAAGAGTGGAGTCCAAACTGCCTCAGCATCGCAGGGGGGCCCATTCTAATGAAGACAATGTCCTCCACCCATTTCCAAAACATTGAGGGGCCACTCAAAAGAAAGAGGCAGTCGAGCCGAAGCTGCAGACGGTTGTCTTCATCCTGAATTTGTATTTAATCCTCATCCTAACTTTTGTTTCTTTCCTAAGTTTAAAAAAGCATATTTACCCTAGTACAGAGTTCTACTAATACTGATGTAACATTTAGTTGACAGATTAATCAATTTTTTGTTTGGATTGGTCTCCCTAAATCTTTTTGACATAACAACAGTTCGCCCATGGGATGCTAATGCACAGAGTTTACCCCGTGTCTAGGATCAGTGAAATCATCATCACTCTAGGCCTTCTAAGAGTGGAGTCCAAACTGCCTCAGCATCGCAGGGGGCCCATTCTAATGAAGACAAAGTCCTCCACCCGTTTCCAAAACATTGAGGGGCCACTCAAATGTAAGGGGCAGTCGAACCGAAGCTGCAGGCGTTTGTAATAATTCAGATTTTTTATTTAATCCTCATCCTAACTTTTGTTTGTTTCCTAAATTTAAAAAAGCATATTTACCCTAGGACAGAGATCTACTAACACTGATGTAACATTTAGGTGACAGATTAATACATTTTTTAGTTGGATTGGCTAACCTAAATCTTTTTGACATAACAACAGTTCGCCCATGGGATGCTAATGCACAGAGTCCACTACGGGTCTAGGATCAGTGAAATCACTATCACTCTAGGCCTTCTAAGAGTGGAGTCCAAACTGCCTCAGCATCGCAGGGGGGCCCATTCTAATGAAGACAAAGTCCTCCACCCGTTTCCAAAACATTGAGGGGCCACTCAAAAGAAAGGGGCAGTCGAGCCGAAGCTGCAGACGGTTGTCTTCATCCTGAATTTTTATTTAATCCTCATCCTAACTTTTGTTTCTTTCCTAAGTTTAAAAAAGCATATTTACCCTAGTACAGAGTTCTACTAATACTGATGTAACATTTAGTTGACAGATTAATCAATTTTTTGTTTGGATTGGTCTCCCTAAATCTTTTTGACATAACAACAGTTCGCCCATGGGATGCTAATGCACAGAGTTTACCCCGTGTCTAGGATCAGTGAAATCATCATCACTCTAGGCCTTCTAAGAGTGGAGTCCAAACTGCCTCAGCATCGCAGGGGGCCCATTCTAATGAAGACAAAGTCCTCCACCCGTTTCCAAAACATTGAGGGGCCACTCAAATGTAAGGGGCAGTCGAACCGAAGCTGCAGGCGTTTGTAATAATTCAGATTTTTTATTTAATCCTCATCCTAACTTTAGTTTGTTTCCTAAATTTAAAAAAGCATATTTACCCTAGGACAGAGATCTACTAACACTGATGTAACATTTAGGTGACAGATTAATACATTTTTTGGTTGGATTGGCTAACCTAAATCTTTTTGACATAACAACAGTTCGCCCATGGGATGCTAATGCACAGAGTCCACTACGGGTCTAGGATCAGTGAAATCACTATCACTCTAGGCCTTCTAAGAGTGGAGTCCAAACTGCCTCAGCATCGCAGGGGGGCCCATTCTAATGAAGACAAAGTCCTCCACCCGTTTCCAAAACATTGAGGGGCCACTCAAAAGAAAGGGGCAGTCGAGCCGAAGCTGCAGACGGTTGTCTTCATCCTGAATTTTTATTTAATCCTCATCCTAACTTTTGTTTCTTTCCTAAGTTTAAAAAAGCATATTTACCCTAGTACAGAGTTCTACTAATACTGATGTAACATTTAGGTGACAGATTAATACTTTTTTTGTTTGGATTGGCCTCCCTAAATCTTTTTGATATAACAACAGTTCACCCATGGGATGCTAATGCACAGAGTCCACTACGGGTCTAGGATCAGTGAAATCACTATCACTCTAGGCCTTCTAAGAGTGGAGTCCAAACTGACTCAGCATCGCAGGGGGCCCATTCTAATGAAGACAAAGTCCTCCACCCGTTTCCAAAACATTGAGGGGACACTCAAATGTAAAGGGTAGTCGAACCGAAGCTGCAGACGTTTGTAATAATTCAGATTTTTTATTTAATCCGCATCCTAACTTTTGTTTGTTTCCTAAGTTTAAAAAAGCATATCTACCCTAGGACAGAGATCTACTAACACTGATGTAACATTTAGGTGACAGATTAATACATTTTTTGGTTGGATTGGCTAACCTAAATCTTTTTGACATAACAACAGTTCGCCCATGGGATGCTAATGCACAGAGTCCACTACGGGTCTAGGATCAGTGAAATCACTATCACTCTAGGCCTTCTAAGAGTGGAGTCCAAACTGCCTCAGCATCGCAGGGGGGCCCATTCTAATGAAGACAAAGTCCTCCACCCGTTTCCAAAACATTGAGGGGCCACTCAAGAGAAAGGGGCAGTCGAGCCGAAGCTGCAGACGGTTGTCTTCATCCTGAATTTTTATTTAATCCTCATCCTAACTTTTGTTTCTTTCCTAAGTTTAAAAAAGCATATTTACCCTAGTACAGAGTTCTACTAATACTGATGTAACATTTAGTTGACAGATTAATCAATTTTTTGTTTGGATTGGCCTCCCTAAATCTTTTTGACATAACAACAGTTCGCCCATGGGATGCTAATGCACAGAGTTTACCCCGTGTCTAGGATCAGTGAAATCATCATCACTCTAGGCCTTCTAAGAGTGGAGTACAAACTGCCTCAGCATCGCAGGGGGCCCATTCTAATGAAGACAAAGTCCTCCACCCGTTTCCAAAACATTGAGGGGCCACTCAAATGTAAGGGGCAGTCGAACCGAAGCTGCAGACGTTTGTAATAATTCTGATTTTTTATTTAATCCTCATCCTAACTTTTGTTTGTTTCCTAAGTTTAAAAAAGCATATCTACCCTAGGACAGAGATCTACTAACACTGATGTAACATTTAGGTGACAGATTAATACATTTTTTGGTTGGATTGGCTAACCTAAATCTTTTTGACATAACAACAGTTCGCCCATGGGATGCTAATGCACAGAGTCCACTACGGGTCTAGGATCAGTGAAATCACTATCACTCTAGGCCTTCTGAGAGTGGAGTCCAAACTGCCTCAGCATCCCAGGGGGGCCCATTCTAATGAAGACAATGTCCTCCACCCGTTTCCAAAACATTGAGGGGCCACTCAAAAGAAAGGGGCAGTCGAGCCGAAGCTGCAGACGGTTGTCTTCATCCTGAATTTGTATTTAATCCTCATCCTAACTTTTGTTTCTTTCCTAAGTTTAAAAAAGCATATTTACCCTAGTACAGAGTTCTACTAATACTGATGTAACATTTAGGTGACAGATTAATACATTTTTTGTTTGGATTGGCCTCCCTAAATCTTTTTGACATAACAACAGTTCGCCCATGGGATGCTAATGCACAGAGTTTACCCCGAGTCTAGGATCAGTGAAATCATCATCACTCTAGGCCTTCTAAGAGTGGAGTCCAAACTGCCTCAGCATCGCAGGGGGCCCATTCTAATGAAGACAAAGTCCTCCACCCGTTTCCAAAACATTGAGGGGCCACTCAAATGTAAGGGGCAGTCGAACCGAAGCTGCAGGCGTTTGTAATAATTCTGATTTTTTATTTAATCCTCATCCTAACTTTTGTTTGTTTCCTAAATTTAAAAAAGCATATTTACCCTAGGACAGAGATCTACTAACACTGATGTTACATTTAGGTGACAGATTAATACATTTTTTGGTTGGATTGGCTAACCTAAATCTTTTTGACATAACAACAGTTCGCCCATGGGATGCTAATGCACAGAGTTTACCCCGAGTCTAGGATCAGTGAAATCATCATCACTCTAGGCCTTCTAAGAGTGGAGTCCAAACTGCCTCAGCATCGCAGGGGGCCCATTCTAATGAAGACAAATTCCTCCACCCGTTTCCAAAACATTGAGGGGCCACTCAAATGTAAGGGGCAGTCGAACCGAAGCTGCAGGCGTTTGTAATAATTCAGATTTTTTATTTAATCCTCATCCTAACTTTTGTTTGTTTCCTAAATTTAAAAAAGCATATTTACCCTAGGACAGAGATCTACTAACACTGATGTTACATTTAGGTGACAGATTAATACATTTTTTGGTTGGATTGGCTAACCTAAATCTTTTTGACATAACAACAGTTTGCCCATGGGATGCTAATGCACAGAGTCCACTACGGGTCTAGGATCAGTGAAATCACTATCAATCTAGGCCTTCTAAGAGTGGAGTCCAAACTGCCTCAGCATCGCAGGGGGGCCCATTCTAATGAAGACAATGTCCTCCACCCGTTTCCAAAACATTGAGGGGCCACTCAAAAGAAAGGGGCAGTCGAGACGAAGCTGCAGACGGTTGTCTTCATCCTGAATTTGTATTTAATCCTCATCCTAACTTTTGTTTCTTTCCTAAGTTTAAAAAAGCATATTTACCCTAGTACAGAGTTCTACTAATACTGATGTAACATTTAGTTGACAGATTAATCAATTTTTTATTTGGATTGGCTTCCCTAAATCTTTTTGACATAACAACAGTTCGCCCATGAGATGCTAATGCACAGAGTTTACCCCGGGTCCAGGATCAGTGAAATCATCATCACTCTAGGCCTTCTAAGAGTGGAGTCCAAACTGCCTCAGCATCGCAGGGGGCCCATTCTAATGAAGACAAAGTCCTCCACCCGTTTCCAAAACATTGAGGGGCCACTCAAATGTAAGGGACAGTCGAACCGAAGCTGCAGGCGTTTGTAATAATTCAGATTTTTTATTTAATCCTCATCCTAACTTTTGTTTGTTTCCTAAATTTAAAAAAGCATATTTACCCTAGGACAGATATCTACTAACACTGATGTAACATTTAGGTGACAGATTAAAACATTTTTTGGTTGGATTGGCTAACCTAAATCTTTTTGACATAACAACAGTTCGCCCATGGGATGCTAATGCACAGAGTCCACTACGAGTCTAGGATCAGTGAAATCACTATCAATCTAGGCATTCTAAGAGTGGAGTCCAAACTGCCTCAGCATCGCAGGGGGGCCCATTCTAATGAAGACAATGTCCTCCACCCATTTCCAAAACATTGAGGGGCCACTCAAAAGAAAGGGGCAGTCGAGCCGAAGCTGCAGACGGTTGTCTTCATCCTGAATTTGTATTTAATCCTCATCCTAACTTTTGTTTCTTTCCTAAGTTTAAAAAAGCATATTTACCCTAGTACAGAGTTCTACTAATACTGATGTAACATTTAGTTGACAGATTAATCAATTTTTTATTTGGATTGGCCTCCCTAAATCTTTTTGACATAACAACAGTTCGCCCATGGGATGCTAATGCACAGAATTTACCCCGTGTCTAGGATCAGTGAAATCATCATCACTCTAGGCCTTCTAAGAGTGGAGTCCAAACTGACTCAGCATCGCAGGGGGCCCATTCTAATGAAGACAAAGTCCTCCACCCGTTTCCAAAACATTGAGGGGCCACTCAAATGTAAGGGGCAGTCGAACCGAAGCTGCAGGCGTTTGTAATAATTCAGATTTTTTATTTAATCCTCATCTTAACTTTTGTTTGTTTCCTAAATTTAATAAAGCATATTTACCCTAGGACAGAGATCTACTAACACTGATGTTACATTTAGGTGACAGATTACCGGTAATACATTTTTTGGTTGGATTGGCTAACCTAAATCTTTTTGACATAACAACAGTTCGCCCATGGGATGCTAATGCACAGAGTCCACTACGGGTCTAGGATCAGTGAAATCACTATCAATCTAGGCCTTCTAAGAGTGGAGTCCAAACTGCCTCAGCATCGCAGGGGGGCCCATTCTAATGAAGACAATGTCCTCCACCCGTTTCCAAAACATTGAGGGGCCACTCAAAAGAAAGGGGCAGTCGAGCCGAAGCTGCAGACGGTTGTCTTCATCCTGAATTTGTATTTAATCCTCATCCTAACTTTTGTTTCTTTCCTAAGTTTAAAAAAGCATATTTACCCTAGTACAGAGTTCTACTAATACTGATGTAACATTTAGTTGACAGATTAATCAATTTTTTATTTGGATTGGCCTCCCTAAATCTTTTTGACATAACAACAGTTCGCCCATGGGATGCTAATGCACAGAGTTTACCCCGGGTCCAGGATCAGTGAAATCATCATCACTCTAGGCCTTCTAAGAGTGGAGTCCAAACTGCCTCAGCATCGCAGGGGGCCCATTCTAATGAAGACAAAGTCCTCCACCCGTTTCTAAAACATTGAGGGGACACTCAAATGTAAAGGGTAGTCGAACCGAAGCTGCAGACGTTTGTAATAATTCAGATTTTTTATTTAATCCTCATCCTAACTTTTGTTTGTTTCCTAAGTTTAAAAAAGCATATCTACCCTAGGACAGAGATCTACTAACACTGATGTAACATTTAGGTGACAGATTAATACATTTTTTGGTTGGATTGGCTAACCTAAATCTTTTTGACATAACAACAGTTCGCCCATGGGATGCTAATGCACAGAGTCTACTACGGGTCTAGGATCAGTGAAATCACTATCACTCTAGGCCTTCTAAGAGTGGAGTCCAAACTGCCTCAGCATCGCAGGGGGGCCCATTCTAATGAAGACAAAGTCCTCCACCCGTTTCCAAAACATTGAGGGGCCACTCAAAAGAAAGGGGCAGTCGAGCCGAAGCTGCAGACGGTTGTCTTCATCCTGAATTTTTATTTAATCCTCATCCTAACTTTTGTTTCTTTCCTAAGTTTAAAAAAGCATATTTACCCTAGTACAGAGTTCTACTAATACTGATGTAACATTTAGTTGACAGATTAATCAATTTTTTGTTTGGATTGGTCTCCCTAAATCTTTTTGACATAACAACAGTTCGCCCATGGGATGCTAATGCACAGAGTTTACCCCGTGTCTAGGATCAGTGAAATCATCATCACTCTAGGCCTTCTAAGAGTGGAGTCCAAACTGCCTCAGCATCGCAGGGGGCCCATTCTAATGAAGACAAAGTCCTCCACCCGTTTCCAAAACATTGAGGGGCCACTCAAATGTAAGGGGCAGTCGAACCGAAGCTGCAGGCGTTTGTAATAATTCAGATTTTTTATTTAATCCTCATCCTAACTTTTGTTTGTTTCCTAAATTTAAAAAAGCATATTTACCCTAGGACAGAGATCTACTAACACTGATGTAACATTTAGGTGACAGATTAATAAATTTTTTGGTTGGATTGGCTAACGTAAATCTTTTTGACAAAACAACAGTTCGCCCATGGGATGCTAATGCACAGAGTCCACTACGGGTCTAGGATCAGTGAAATCACTATCACTCTAGGCCTTCTAAGAGTGGAGTCCAAACTACCTCAGCATCACAGGGGGGCCCATTCTAATGAAGACAATGTCCTCCACCCGTTTCCAAAACATTGAGGGGCCACTCAAAAGAAAGGGGCAGTCGAGACGAAGCTAAAGACGGTTGTCTTCATCCTGAATTTGTATTTAATCCTCATCCTAACTTTTGTTTGTTTCCTAAGTTTAAAAAAACATATCTACCCTAGTACAGAGTTCTACTAATACTGATGTAACATTTAGTTGACAGATTAATCAATTTTCTGTTTGGATTGGCCTCCCTAAATCTTTTTGACATAACAACAGTTCGCCCATGGGATGCTAATGCACAGAGTTTACCCCGTGTCTAGGATCAGTGAAATCATCATCACTCTAGGCCTTCTAAGAGTGGAGTCCAAACTGCCTCAGCATCGCAGGGGGCCCATTCTAATGAAGACAAAGTCCTCCACCCGTTTCCAAAACATTGAGGGGCCACTCAAATGTAAGGGGCAGTCGAACCGAAGCTGCAGACGTTTGTAATAATTCTGATTTTTTATTTAATCCTCATCCTAACTTTTGTTTGTTTCCTAAGTTTAAAAAAACATATCTACCCTAGGACAGAGATCTACTAACACTGATGTAACATTTAGGTGACAGATTAATACATTTTTTGGTTGGATTGGCTGACCTAAATTTTTTTGACATAACAACAGTTCGCCCATGCGATGCTAATGCACAGAGTCCACTACGGGTCTAGGATCAGTGAAATCACTATCACTCTAGGCCTTCTAAGAGTGGAGTCCAAACTGCCTCAGCATCGCAGGGGGGCCCATTCTAATGAAGACAATATCCTCCACCCGTTTCCAAAACATTGTTGGGCAACTCAAAAGAAAGGGGCAGTCGAGCCAAAGCTGCAGACGGTTGTCTTCATCCTGAATTTGTATTTAATCCTCATCCTAACTTTTGTTTCTTTCCTAAGTTTAAAAAAGCATATTTACCTTAGTACAGAGTTCTACTAATACTGATGTAACATTTAGTTGAAAGATTAATCAATTTTTTATTTGGATTGGCCTCCCTAAATCTTTTTGACATAACAACAGTTCGCCCATGGGATGCTAATGCACAGAGTTTACCCCGGGTCCAGGATCAGTGAAATCATCATCACTCTAGGCCTTCTAAGAGTGGAGTCCAAACTGCCTCAGCATCGCAGGGGGCCCATTCTAATGAAGACAAAGTCCTCCACCCGTTTCCAAAACATTGAGGGGCCACTCAAATGTAAGGGGCAGTCGAACCGAAGCTGCAGGCGTTTGTAATAATTCAGATTTTTTATTTAATCCTCATCCTAACTTTTGTTTGTTTCCTAAATTTAAAAAAGCATATTTACCCTAGGACAGAGATCTACTAACACTGATGTTACATTTAGGTGACAGATTAATAAATTTTTTGTTTGTATTGGCTAACCTAAATCTTTTTGACATAACAACAGTTCGCCCATGGGATGCTAATGCACAGAGTTTACCCCGAGTCTAGGATCAGTGAAATCATCATCACTCTAGGCCTTCTAAGAGTGGAGTCCAAACTGCCTCAGCATCGCAGGGGGCCCATTCTAATGAAGACAAATTCCTCCACCCGTTTCCAAAACATTGAGGGGCCACTCAAATGTAAGGGGCAGTCGAACCGAAGCTGCAGGCGTTTGTAATAATTCAGATTTTTTTATTTAATCCTCATCCTAACTTTTGTTTGTTTCCTAAATTTAAAAAAGCATATTTACCCTAGGACAGAGATCTACTAACACTGATGTTACATTTAGGTGACAGATTAATAAATTTTTTTGGTTGGATTGGCTAACCTAAATCTTTTTGACATTACAACAGTTCGCCCATGGGATGCTAATGCACAGAGTCCACTACGGGTCTAGGATCAGTGAAATCACTATCAATCTAGGCCTTCTAAGAGTGGAGTCCAAACTGCCTCAGCATCGCAGGGGGGCCCATTCTAATGAAGACAATGTCCTCCACCCGTTTCCAAAACATTGAGGGGCCACTCAAAAGAAAGGGGCAGTCGAGACGAAGCTGCAGACGGTTGTCTTCATCCTGAATTTGTATTTAATCCTCATCCTAACTTTTGTTTCTTTCCTAAGTTTAAAAAAGCATATTTACCCTAGTACAGAGTTCTACTAATACTGATGTAACATTTAGTTGACAGATTAATAAATTTTTTATTTGGATTGGCCTCCCTAAATCTTTTTGACATAACAACAGTTCGCCCATGGGATGCTAATGCACAGAGTTTACCCCGGGTCCAGGATCAGTGAAATTATCATCACTCTAGGCCTTCTAAGAGTGGAGTCCAAACTGCCTCAGCATCGCAGGGGGCCCATTCTAATGAAGACAAAGTCCTCCACCCGTTTCCAAAACATTGAGGGGCCACTCAAATGTAAGGGACAGTCGAACCGAAGCTGCAGACGTTTGTAATAATTCAGATTTTTTATTTAATCCTCATCCTAACTTTTGTTTGTTTCCTAAATTTAAAAAAGCATATTTACCCTAGGACAGAGATCTACTAACACTGATGTAACATTTAGGTGACAGATTAATAAATTTTTTGGTTGGATTGGCTAACCTAAATCTTTTTGACATAACAACAGTTCGCCCATGGGATGCTAATGCACAGAGTCCACTACGGGTCTAGGATCAGTGAAATCACTATCAATCTAGGCCTTCTAAGAGTGGAGTCCAAACTGCCTCAGCATCGCAGGGGGGCCCATTCTAATGAAGACAATGTCCTCCACCCATTTCCAAAACATTGAAGGGCCACTCAAAAGAAAGAGGCAGTCGAGCCGAAGCTGCAGACGGTTGTCTTCATCCTGAATTTGTATTTAATCCTCATCCTAACTTTTGTTTCTTTCCTAAGTTTAAAAAAGCATATTTACCCTAGTACAGAGTTCTACTAATACTGATGTAACATTTAGTTGACAGATTAATCAATTTTTTATTTGGATTGGCCTCCCTAAATCTTTTTGACATAACAACAGTTCGCCCATGGGATGCTAATGCACAGAGTTTACCCCGTGTCTAGGATCAGTGAAATCATCATCACTCTAGGCCTTCTAAGAGTGGAGTCCAAACTGACTCAGCATCGCAGGGGGCCCATTCTAATGAAGACAAAGTCCTCCACCCGTTTCCAAAACATTGAGGGGACACTCAAATGTAAAGGGTAGTCGAACCGAAGCTGCAGACGTTTGTAATAATTCAGATTTTTTATTTAATCCTCATCCTAACTTTTGTTTGTTTCCTAAGTTTAAAAAAGCATATCTACCCTAGGACAGAGATCTACTAACACTGATGTAACATTTAGGTGACAGATTAATACATTTTTTGGTTGGATTGGCTAACCTAAATCTTTTTGACATAACAACAGTTCGCCCATGGGATGCTAATGCACAGAGTCCACTACGGGTCTAGGGTCAGTGAAATCACTATCACTCTAGGCCTTCTAAGAGTGGAGTCCAAACTGCCTCAGCATCGCAGGGGGGCCCATTCTAATGAAGACAAAGTCCTCCACCCGTTTCCAAAACATTGAGGGGCCACTCAAAAGAAAGGGGCAGTCGAGCCGAAGCTGCAGACGGTTGTCTTCATCCTGAATTTTTATTTAATCCTCATCCTAACTTTTGTTTCTTTCCTAAGTTTAAAAAAGCATATTTACCCTAGTACAGAGTTCTACTAATACTGATGTAACATTTAGTTGACAGATTAATCAATTTTTTGTTTGGATTGGTCTCCCTAAATCTTTTTGACATAACAACAGTTCGCCCATGGGATGCTAATGCACAGAGTTTACCCCGTGTCTAGGATCAGTGAAATCATCATCACTCTAGGCCTTCTAAGAGTGGAGTCCAAACTGCCTCAGCATCGCAGGGGGCCCATTCTAATGAAGACAAAGTCCTCCACCCGTTTCCAAAACATTGAGGGGCCACTCAAATGTAAGGGGCAGTCGAACCGAAGCTGCAGGCGTTTGTAATAATTCAGATTTTTTATTTAATCCTCATCCTAACTTTTGTTTGTTTCCTAAATTTAAAAAAGCATATTTACCCTAGGACAGAGATCTACTAACACTGATGTTACATTTAGGTGACAGATTAATAAATTTTTTGTTTGTATTGGCTAACCTAAATCTTTTTGACATAACAACAGTTCGCCCATGGGATGCTAATGCACAGAGTTTACCCCGAGTCTAGGATCAGTGAAATCATCATCACTCTAGGCCTTCTAAGAGTGGAGTCCAAACTGCCTCAGCATCGCAGGGGGCCCTTTCTAATGAAGACAAATTCCTCCACCCGTTTCCAAAACATTGAGGGGCCACTCAAATGTAAGGGGCAGTCGAACCGAAGCTGCAGGCGTTTGTAATAATTCAGATTTTTTTATTTAATCCTCATCCTAACTTTTGTTTGTTTCCTAAATTTAAAAAAGCATATTTACCCTAGGACAGAGATCTACTAACACTGATGTTACATTTAGGTGACAGATTAATACATTTTTTGGTTGGATTGGCTAACCTAAATCTTTTTGACATTACAACAGTTCGCCCATGGGATGCTAATGCACAGAGTCCACTACGGGTCTAGGATCAGTGAAATCACTATCAATCTAGGCCTTCTAAGAGTGGAGTCCAAACTGCCTCAGCATCGCAGGGGGGCCCATTCTAATGAAGACAATGTCCTCCACCCGTTTCCAAAACATTGAGGGGCCACTCAAAAGAAAGGGGCAGTCGAGACGAAGCTGCAGACGGTTGTCTTCATCCTGAATTTGTATTTAATCCTCATCCTAACTTTTGTTTCTTTCCTAAGTTTAAAAAAGCATATTTACCCTAGTACAGAGTTCTACTAATACTGATGTAACATTTAGTTGACAGATTAATCAATTTTTTATTTGGATTGGCCTCCCTAAATCTTTTTGACATAACAACAGTTCGCCCATGGGATGCTAATGCACAGAGTTTACCCCGGGTCCAGGATCAGTGAAATTATCATCACTCTAGGCCTTCTAAGAGTGGAGTCCAAACTGCCTCAGCATCGCAGGGGGCCCATTCTAATGAAGACAAAGTCCTCCACCCGTTTCCAAAACATTGAGGGGCCACTCAAATGTAAGGGACAGTCGAACCGAAGCTGCAGGCGTTTGTAATAATTCAGATTTTTTATTTAATCCTCATCCTAACTTTTGTTTGTTTCCTAAATTTAAAAAAGCATATTTACCCTAGGACAGAGATCTACTAACACTGATGTAACATTTAGGTGACAGATTAATACATTTTTTGGTTGGATTGGCTAACCTAAATCTTTTTGACATAACAACAGTTCGCCCATGGGATGCTAATGCACAGAGTCCACTACGGGTCTAGGATCAGTGAAATCACTATCACTCTAGGCCTTCTAAGAGTGGAGTCCAAACTGCCTCAGCATCGCAGGGGGGCCCATTCTAATGAAGACAAAGTCCTCCACCCGTTTCCAAAACATTGAGGGGCCACTCAAAAGAAAGGGGCAGTCGAGCCGAAGCTGCAGACGGTTGTCTTCATCCTGAATTTGTATTTAATCCTCATCCTAACTTTTGTTTCTTTCCTAAGTTTAAAAAAGCATATTTACCCTAGTACAGAGTTCTACTAATACTGATGTAACATTTAGTTGACAGATTAATCAATTTTTTGTTTGGATTGGTCTCCCTAAATCTTTTTGACATAACAACAGTTCGCCCATGGGATGCTAATGCACAGAGTTTACCCCGTGTCTAGGATCAGTGAAATCATCATCACTCTAGGCCTTCTAAGAGTGGAGTCCAAACTGCCTCAGCATCGCAGGGGGCCCATTCTAATGAAGACAAAGTCCTCCACCCATTTCCAAAACATTGAGGGGCCACTCAAATGTAAGGGGCAGTCGAACCGAAGCTGCAGGCGTTTGTAATAATTCAGATTTTTTATTTAATCCTCATCCTAACTTTTGTTTGTTTCCTAAATTTAAAAAAGCATATTTACCCTAGGACAGAGATCTACTAACACTGATGTAACATTTAGGTGACAGATTAATACATTTTTTAGTTGGATTGGCTAACCTAAATCTTTTTGACATAACAACAGTTCGCCCATGGGATGCTAATGCACAGAGTCCACTACGGGTCTAGGATCAGTGAAATCACTATCACTCTAGGCCTTCTAAGAGTGGAGTCCAAACTGCCTCAGCATCGCAGGGGGGCCCATTCTAATGAAGACAAAGTCCTCCACCCGTTTCCAAAACATTGAGGGGCCACTCAAAAGAAAGGGGCAGTCGAGACGAAGCTAAAGACGGTTGTCTTCATCCTGAATTTGTATTTAATCCTCATCCTAACTTTTGTTTGTTTCCTAAGTTTAAAAAAACATATCTACCCTAGTACAGAGTTCTACTAATACTGATGTAACATTTAGTTGACAGATTAATCAATTTTCTGTTTGGATTGGCCTCCCTAAATCTTTTTGACATAACAACAGTTCGCCCATGGGATGCTAATGCACAGAGTTTACCCCGTGTCTAGGATCAGTGAAATCATCATCACTCTAGGCCTTCTAAGAGTGGAGTCCAAACTGCCTCAGCATCGCAGGGGGCCCATTCTAATGAAGACAAAGTCCTCCACCCGTTTCCAAAACATTGAGGGGCCACTCAAATGTAAGGGGCAGTCGAACCGAAGCTGCAGACGTTTGTAATAATTCTGATTTTTTATTTAATCCTCATCCTAACTTTTGTTTGTTTCCTAAGTTTAAAAAAACATATCTACCCTAGGACAGAGATCTACTAACACTGATGTAACATTTAGGTGACAGATTAATACATTTTTTGGTTGGATTGGCTGACCTAAATTTTTTTGACATAACAACAGTTCGCCCATGCGATGCTAATGCACAGAGTCCACTACGGGTCTAGGATCAGTGAAATCACTATCACTCTAGGCCTTCTAAGAGTGGAGTCCAAACTGCCTCAGCATCGAAGGGGGGCCCATTCTAATGAAGACAATATCCTCCACCCGTTTCCAAAACATTGTTGGGCAACTCAAAAGAAAGGGGCAGTCGAGCCAAAGCTGCAGACGGTTGTCTTCATCCTGAATTTGTATTTAATCCTCATCCTAACTTTTGTTTCTTTCCTAAGTTTAAAAAAGCATATTTACCTTAGTACAGAGTTCTACTAATACTGATGTAACATTTAGTTGAAAGATTAATCAATTTTTTATTTGGATTGGCCTCCCTAAATCTTTTTGACATAACAACAGTTCGCCCATGGGATGCTAATGCACAGAGTTTACCCCGGGTCCAGGATCAGTGAAATCATCATCACTCTAGGCCTTCTAAGAGTGGAGTCCAAACTGCCTCAGCATCGCAGGGGGCCCATTCTAATTAAGACAAAGTCCTCCACCCGTTTCCAAAACATTGAGGGGCCACTCAAATGTAAGGGGCAGTCGAACCGAAGCTGCAGGCGTTTGTAATAATTCAGATTTTTTATTTAATCCTCATCCTAACTTTTGTTTGTTTCCTAAATTTAAAAAAGCATATTTACCCTAGGACAGAGATCTACTAACACTGATGTTACATTTAGGTGACAGATTAATAAATTTTTTGTTTGTATTGGCTAACCTAAATCTTTTTGACATAACAACAGTTCGCCCATGGGATGCTAATGCACAGAGTTTACCCCGAGTCTAGGATCAGTGAAATCATCATCACTCTAGGCCTTCTAAGAGTGGAGTCCAAACTGCCTCAGCATCGCAGGGGGCCCATTCTAATGAAGACAAATTCCTCCACCCGTTTCCAAAACATTGAGGGGCCACTCAAATGTAAGGGGCAGTCGAACCGAAGCTGCAGGCGTTTGTAATAATTCAGATTTTTTTATTTAATCCTCATCCTAACTTTTGTTTGTTTCCTAAATTTAAAAAAGCATATTTACCCTAGGACAGAGATCTACTAACACTGATGTTACATTTAGGTGACAGATTAATAAATTTTTTTGGTTGGATTGGCTAACCTAAATCTTTTTGACATTACAACAGTTCGCCCATGGGATGCTAATGCACAGAGTCCACTACGGGTCTAGGATCAGTGAAATCACTATCAATCTAGGCCTTCTAAGAGTGGAGTCCAAACTGCCTCAGCATCGCAGGGGGGCCCATTCTAATGAAGACAATGTCCTCCACCCGTTTCCAAAACATTGAGGGGCCACTCAAAAGAAAGGGGCAGTCGAGACGAAGCTGCAGACGGTTGTCTTCATCCTGAATTTGTATTTAATCCTCATCCTAACTTTTGTTTCTTTCCTAAGTTTAAAAAAGCATATTTACCCTAGTACAGAGTTCTACTAATACTGATGTAACATTTAGTTGACAGATTAATAAATTTTTTATTTGGATTGGCCTCCCTAAATCTTTTTGACATAACAACAGTTCGCCCATGGGATGCTAATGCACAGAGTTTACCCCGGGTCCAGGATCAGTGAAATTATCATCACTCTAGGCCTTCTAAGAGTGGAGTCCAAACTGCCTCAGCATCGCAGGGGGCCCATTCTAATGAAGACAAAGTCCTCCACCCGTTTCCAAAACATTGAGGGGCCACTCAAATGTAAGGGACAGTCGAACCGAAGCTGCAGACGTTTGTAATAATTCAGATTTTTTATTTAATCCTCATCCTAACTTTTGTTTGTTTCCTAAATTTAAAAAAGCATATTTACCCTAGGACAGAGATCTACTAACACTGATGTAACATTTAGGTGACAGATTAATAAATTTTTTGGTTGGATTGGCTAACCTAAATCTTTTTGACATAACAACAGTTCGCCCATGGGATGCTAATGCACAGAGTCCACTACGGGTCTAGGATCAGTGAAATCACTATCAATCTAGGCCTTCTAAGAGTGGAGTCCAAACTGCCTCAGCATCGCAGGGGGGCCCATTCTAATGAAGACAATGTCCTCCACCCATTTCCAAAACATTGAAGGGCCACTCAAAAGAAAGAGGCAGTCGAGCCGAAGCTGCAGACGGTTGTCTTCATCCTGAATTTGTATTTAATCCTCATCCTAACTTTTGTTTCTTTCCTAAGTTTAAAAAAGCATATTTACCCTAGTACAGAGTTCTACTAATACTGATGTAACATTTAGTTGACAGATTAATCAATTTTTTATTTGGATTGGCCTCCCTAAATCTTTTTGACATAACAACAGTTCGCCCATGGGATGCTAATGCACAGAGTTTACCCCGTGTCTAGGATCAGTGAAATCATCATCACTCTAGGCCTTCTAAGAGTGGAGTCCAAACTGACTCAGCATCGCAGGGGGCCCATTCTAATGAAGACAAAGTCCTCCACCCGTTTCCAAAACATTGAGGGGACACTCAAATGTAAAGGGTAGTCGAACCGAAGCTGCAGACGTTTGTAATAATTCAGATTTTTTATTTAATCCTCATCCTAACTTTTGTTTGTTTCCTAAGTTTAAAAAAGCATATCTACCCTAGGACAGAGATCTACTAACACTGATGTAACATTTAGGTGACAGATTAATACATTTTTTGGTTGGATTGGCTAACCTAAATCTTTTTGACATAACAACAGTTCGCCCATGGGATGCTAATGCACAGAGTCCACTACGGGTCTAGGGTCAGTGAAATCACTATCACTCTAGGCCTTCTAAGAGTGGAGTCCAAACTGCCTCAGCATCGCAGGGGGGCCCATTCTAATGAAGACAAAGTCCTCCACCCGTTTCCAAAACATTGAGGGGCCACTCAAAAGAAAGGGGCAGTCGAGCCGAAGCTGCAGACGGTTGTCTTCATCCTGAATTTTTATTTAATCCTCATCCTAACTTTTGTTTCTTTCCTAAGTTTAAAAAAGCATATTTACCCTAGTACAGAGTTCTACTAATACTGATGTAACATTTAGTTGACAGATTAATCAATTTTTTGTTTGGATTGGTCTCCCTAAATCTTTTTGACATAACAACAGTTCGCCCATGGGATGCTAATGCACAGAGTTTACCCCGTGTCTAGGATCAGTGAAATCATCATCACTCTAGGCCTTCTAAGAGTGGAGTCCAAACTGCCTCAGCATCGCAGGGGGCCCATTCTAATGAAGACAAAGTCCTCCACCCGTTTCCAAAACATTGAGGGGCCACTCAAATGTAAGGGGCAGTCGAACCGAAGCTGCAGGCGTTTGTAATAATTCAGATTTTTTATTTAATCCTCATCCTAACTTTTGTTTGTTTCCTAAATTTAAAAAAGCATATTTACCCTAGGACAGAGATCTACTAACACTGATGTTACATTTAGGTGACAGATTAATAAATTTTTTGTTTGTATTGGCTAACCTAAATCTTTTTGACATAACAACAGTTCGCCCATGGGATGCTAATGCACAGAGTTTACCCCGAGTCTAGGATCAGTGAAATCATCATCACTCTAGGCCTTCTAAGAGTGGAGTCCAAACTGCCTCAGCATCGCAGGGGGCCCTTTCTAATGAAGACAAATTCCTCCACCCGTTTCCAAAACATTGAGGGGCCACTCAAATGTAAGGGGCAGTCGAACCGAAGCTGCAGGCGTTTGTAATAATTCAGATTTTTTTATTTAATCCTCATCCTAACTTTTGTTTGTTTCCTAAATTTAAAAAAGCATATTTACCCTAGGACAGAGATCTACTAACACTGATGTTACATTTAGGTGACAGATTAATACATTTTTTGGTTGGATTGGCTAACCTAAATCTTTTTGACATTACAACAGTTCGCCCATGGGATGCTAATGCACAGAGTCCACTACGGGTCTAGGATCAGTGAAATCACTATCAATCTAGGCCTTCTAAGAGTGGAGTCCAAACTGCCTCAGCATCGCAGGGGGGCCCATTCTAATGAAGACAATGTCCTCCACCCGTTTCCAAAACATTGAGGGGCCACTCAAAAGAAAGGGGCAGTCGAGACGAAGCTGCAGACGGTTGTCTTCATCCTGAATTTGTATTTAATCCTCATCCTAACTTTTGTTTCTTTCCTAAGTTTAAAAAAGCATATTTACCCTAGTACAGAGTTCTACTAATACTGATGTAACATTTAGTTGACAGATTAATCAATTTTTTATTTGGATTGGCCTCCCTAAATCTTTTTGACATAACAACAGTTCGCCCATGGGATGCTAATGCACAGAGTTTACCCCGGGTCCAGGATCAGTGAAATTATCATCACTCTAGGCCTTCTAAGAGTGGAGTCCAAACTGCCTCAGCATCGCAGGGGGCCCATTCTAATGAAGACAAAGTCCTCCACCCGTTTCCAAAACATTGAGGGGCCACTCAAATGTAAGGGACAGTCGAACCGAAGCTGCAGGCGTTTGTAATAATTCAGATTTTTTATTTAATCCTCATCCTAACTTTTGTTTGTTTCCTAAATTTAAAAAAGCATATTTACCCTAGGACAGAGATCTACTAACACTGATGTAACATTTAGGTGACAGATTAATACATTTTTTGGTTGGATTGGCTAACCTAAATCTTTTTGACATAACAACAGTTCGCCCATGGGATGCTAATGCACAGAGTCCACTACGGGTCTAGGATCAGTGAAATCACTATCACTCTAGGCCTTCTAAGAGTGGAGTCCAAACTGCCTCAGCATCGCAGGGGGGCCCATTCTAATGAAGACAAAGTCCTCCACCCGTTTCCAAAACATTGAGGGGCCACTCAAAAGAAAGGGGCAGTCGAGCCGAAGCTGCAGACGGTTGTCTTCATCCTGAATTTGTATTTAATCCTCATCCTAACTTTTGTTTCTTTCCTAAGTTTAAAAAAGCATATTTACCCTAGTACAGAGTTCTACTAATACTGATGTAACATTTAGTTGACAGATTAATCAATTTTTTGTTTGGATTGGTCTCCCTAAATCTTTTTGACATAACAACAGTTCGCCCATGGGATGCTAATGCACAGAGTTTACCCCGTGTCTAGGATCAGTGAAATCATCATCACTCTAGGCCTTCTAAGAGTGGAGTCCAAACTGCCTCAGCATCGCAGGGGGCCCATTCTAATGAAGACAAAGTCCTCCACCCATTTCCAAAACATTGAGGGGCCACTCAAATGTAAGGGGCAGTCGAACCGAAGCTGCAGGCGTTTGTAATAATTCAGATTTTTTATTTAATCCTCATCCTAACTTTTGTTTGTTTCCTAAATTTAAAAAAGCATATTTACCCTAGGACAGAGATCTACTAACACTGATGTAACATTTAGGTGACAGATTAATACATTTTTTAGTTGGATTGGCTAACCTAAATCTTTTTGACATAACAACAGTTCGCCCATGGGATGCTAATGCACAGAGTCCACTACGGGTCTAGGATCAGTGAAATCACTATCACTCTAGGCCTTCTAAGAGTGGAGTCCAAACTGCCTCAGCATCGCAGGGGGGCCCATTCTAATGAAGACAAAGTCCTCCACCCGTTTCCAAAACATTGAGGGGCCACTCAAAAGAAAGGGGCAGTCGAGCCGAAGCTGCAGACGGTTGTCTTCATCCTGAATTTTTATTTAATCCTCATCCTAACTTTTGTTTCTTTCCTAAGTTTAAAAAAGCATATTTACCCTAGTACAGAGTTCTACTAATACTGATGTAACATTTAGTTGACAGATTAATCAATTTTTTGTTTGGATTGGTCTCCCTAAATCTTTTTGACATAACAACAGTTCGCCCATGGGATGCTAATGCACAGAGTTTACCCCGTGTCTAGGATCAGTGAAATCATCATCACTCTAGGCCTTCTAAGAGTGGAGTCCAAACTGCCTCAGCATCGCAGGGGGCCCATTCTAATGAAGACAAAGTCCTCCACCCGTTTCCAAAACATTGAGGGGCCACTCAAATGTAAGGGGCAGTCGAACCGAAGCTGCAGGCGTTTGTAATAATTCAGATTTTTTATTTAATCCTCATCCTAACTTTAGTTTGTTTCCTAAATTTAAAAAAGCATATTTACCCTAGGACAGAGATCTACTAACACTGATGTAACATTTAGGTGACAGATTAATACTTTTTTTGTTTGGATTGGCCTCCCTAAATCTTTTTGACATAACAACAGTTCACCCATGGGATGCTAATGCACAGAGTTTACCCCGAGTCTAGGATCAGTGAAATCATCATCACTCTAGGCCTTCTAAGAGTGGAGTCCAAACTGCCTCAGCATCGCAGGGGGCCCATTCTAATGAAGACAAAGTCCTCCACCAGTTTCCAAAACATTGAGGGGCCACTCAAATGTAAGGGGCAGTCGAACCGAAGCTGTAGGCGTTTGTAATAATTCAGATTTTTAATTTAATCCTCATCCTAACTTTTGTTTGTTTCCTAAATTTAAAAAAGCATATTTACCCTAGGACAGAGATCTACTAACACTGATGTAACATTTAGGTGACAGATTAATACATTTTTTGGTTGGATTGGCTAACCTAAATCTTTTTGACATAACAACAGTTCGCCCATGGGATGCTAATGCACAGAGTCCACTACGGGTCTAGGATCAGTGAAATCACTATCACTCTAGGCCTTCTAAGAGTGGAGTCCAAACTGCCTCAGCATCGCAGGGGGGCCCATTCTAATGAAGACAATGTCCTCCACCCGTTTCCAAAACATTGAGGGGCCACTCAAAAGAAAGGGGCAGTCGAGCCGAAGCTGCAGACGGTTGTCTTCATCCTGAATTTGTATTTAATCCTCATCCTAACTTTTGTTTCTTTCCTAAGTTTAAAAAAGCATATTTACCCTAGTACAGAGTTCTACTAATACTGATGTAACATTTAGTTGACAGATTAATAAATTTTTTGTTTGGATTGGTCTCCCTAAATCTTTTTGACATAACAACAGTTCGCCCATGGGATGCTAATGCACAGAGTTTACCCCGTATCTAGGATCAGTGAAATCATCATCACTCTAGGCCTTCTAAGAGTGGAGTCCAAACTGCCTCAGCATCGCAGGGGGCCCATTCTAATGAAGACAAAGTCCTCCACCCGTTTCCAAAACATTGAGGGGCCACTCAAATGTAAGGGCAGTCGAACCGAAGCTGCAGGCGTTTGTAATAATTCAGATTTTTTATTTAATCCTCATCCTAACTTTTGTTTGTTTCCTAAATTTAAAAAAGCATATTTACCCTAGGACAGAGATCTACTAACACTGATGTAACATTTAGGTGACAGATTAATACATTTTTTGGTTGGATTGGCTAACCTAAATCTTATTGACATAACAACAGTTCGCCCATGGGATGCTAATGCACAGAGTCCACTACGGGTCTAGGATCAGTGAAATCACTATCACTCTAGGCCTTCTAAGAGTGGAGTCCAAACTGCCTCAGCATCGCAGGGGGGCCCATTCTAATGAAGACAAAGTCCTCCACCCGTTTCCAAAACATTGAGGGGCCACTCAAAAGAAAGGGGCAGTCGAGCCGAAGCTGCAGACGGTTGTCTTCATCCTGAATTTGTATTTAATCCTCATCCTAACTTTTGTTTCTTTCCTAAGTTTAAAAAAGCATATTTACCCTAGTACAGAGTTCTACTAATACTGATGTAACATTTAGGTGACAGATTAATACATTTTTTGTTTGGATTGGCCTCCCTAAATCTTTTTGACATAACAACAGTTCGCCCATGGGATGCTAATGCACAGAGTTTACCCCGGGTCCAGGATCAGTGAAATCATCATCACTCTAGGCCTTCTAAGAGTGGGAGTCCAAACTGCCTCAGCATCGCAGGGGGCCCATTCTAATGAAGACAAAGTCCTCCACCCATTTCCAAAACATTGAGGGGCCACTCAAATGTAAGGGGCAGTCGAACCGAAGCTGCAGGCGTTTGTAATAATTCAGATTTTTTATTTAATCCTCATCCTAACTTTTGTTTGTTTCCTAAATTTAAAAAAGCATATTTACCCTAGGACAGAGATCTACTAACACTGATGTAACATTTAGGTGACAGATTAATACATTTTTTGGTTGGATTGGCTAACCTAAATCTTTTTGACATAACAACAGTTCGCCCATGGGATGCTAATGCACAGAGTCCACTACGGGTCTAGGATCAGTGAAATCACTATCACTCTAGGCCTTCTAAGAGTGGAGTCCAAACTGCCTCAGCATCGCAGGGGGGCCCATTCTAATGAAGACAATGTCCTCCACCCGTTTCCAAAACATTGAGGGGCCACTCAAAAGAAAGGGGCAGTCGAGCCGAAGCTGCAGACGGTTGTCTTCATCCTGAATTTGTATTTAATCCTCATCCTAACTTTTGTTTCTTTCCTAAGTTTAAAAAAGCATATTTACCCTAGTACAGAGTTCTACTAATACTGATGTAACATTTAGTTGACAGATTAATCAATTTTTTATTTGGATTGGCCTCCCTAAATCTTTTTGACATAACAACAGTTCACCCATGGGATGCTAATGCACAGAGTTTACCCCGTGTCTAGGATCAGTGAAATCATCATCACTCTAGGCCTTCTAAGAGTGGAGTCCAAACTGCCTCAGCATCGCAGGGGGCCCATTCTAATGAAGACAAAGTCCTCCACCCGTTTCCAAAACATTGAGGGGCCACTCAAATGTAAGGGGCAGTCGAACCGAAGCTGCAGACGTTTGTAATAATTCTGATTTTTTATTTAATCCTCATCCTAACTTTTGTTTGTTTCCTAAGTTTAAAAAAGCATATCTACCCTAGGACAGAGATCTACTAACACTGATGTAACATTTAGGTGACAGATTAATACATTTTTTGGTTGGATTGGCCTCCCTAAATCTTTTTGACATAACAACAGTTCGCCCATGGGATGCTAATGCACAGAGTTTACCCCGAGTCTAGGATCAGTGAAATCATCATCACTCTAGGCCTTCTAAGAGTGGAGTCCAAACTGCCTCAGCATCGCAGGGGGCCCATTCTAATGAAGACAAAGTCCTCCACCCGTTTCCAAAACATTGAGGGGCCACTCAAATGTAAGGGGCAGTCGAACCGAAGCTGCAGGCGTTTGTAATAATTCAGATTTTTTATTTAATCCTCATCTTAACTTTTGTTTGTTTCCTAAATTTAAAAAAGCATATTTACCCTAGGACAGAGATCTACTAACACTGATGTAACATTTAGGTGACAGATTAATACATTTTTTGGTTGGATTGGCTAACCTAAATCTTTTTGACATAACAACAGTTCGCCCATGGGATGCTAATGCACAGAGTCCACTACGGGTCTAGGATCAGTGAAATCACTATCACTCTAGGCCTTCTAAGAGTGGAGTCCAAACTGCCTCAGCATCGCAGGGGGGCCCATTCTAATGAAGACAATGTCCTCCACCCGTTTCCAAAACATTGAGGGGCCACTCAAAAGAAAGGGGCAGTCGAGCCGAAGCTGCAGACGGTTGTCTTCATCCTGAATTTGTATTTAATCCTCATCCTAAGTTTTGTTTCTTTCCTAAGTTTAAAAAAGCATATTTACCCTAGTACAGAGTTCTACTAATACTGATGTAACATTTAGGTGACAGATTAATACATTTTTTGTTTGGATTGGCCTCCCTAAATCTTTTTGACATAACAACAGTTCGCCCATGGGATGCTAATGCACAGAGTTTACCCCGAGTCTAGGATCAGTGAAATCATCATCACTCTAGGCCTTCTAAGAGTGGAGTCCAAACTGCCTCAGCATCGCAGGGGGCCCATTCTAATGAAGACAAAGTCCTCCACCCGTTTCCAAAACATTGAGGGGCCACTCAAATGTAAGGGGCAGTCGAACCGAAGCTGCAGGCGTTTGTAATAATTCAGATTTTTTATTTAATCCTCATCCTAACTTTTGTTTGTTTCCTAAATTTAAAAAAAGCATATTTACCCTAGGACAGAGATCTACTAACACTGATGTAACATTTAGGTGACAGATTAATAAATTTTTTGGTTGGATTGGCTAACCTAAATCTTTTTGACATAACAACAGTTCGCCCATGGGATGCTAATGCACAGAGTCCACTACGGGTCTAGGATCAGTGAAATCACTATCACTCTAGGCCTTCTAAGAGTGGAGTCCAAACTGCCTCAGCATCGCAGGGGGGCCCATTCTAATGAAGACAATGTCCTCCACCCGTTTCCAAAACATTGAGGGGCCACTCAAAAGAAAGGGGCAGTCGAGCCGAAGCTGCAGACGGTTGTCTTCATCCTGAATTTGTATTTAATCCTCATCCTAACTTTTGTTTCTTTCCTAAGTTTAAAAAAGCATATTTACCCTAGTACAGAGTTCTACTAATACTGATGTAACATTTAGTTGACAGATTAATAAATTTTTTGTTTGGATTGGTCTCCCTAAATCTTTTTGACATAACAACAGTTCGCCCATGGGATGCTAATGCACAGAGTTTACCCCGTATCTAGGATCAGTGAAATCATCATCACTCTAGGCCTTCTAAGAGTGGAGTCCAAACTGCCTCAGCATCGCAGGGGGCCCATTCTAATGAAGACAAAGTCCTCCACCCGTTTCCAAAACATTGAGGGGCCACTCAAATGTAAGGGGCAGTCGAACCGAAGCTGCAGGCGTTTGTAATAATTCAGATTTTTTATTTAATCCTCATCCTAACTTTTGTTTGTTTCCTAAATTTAAAAAAGCATATTTACCCTAGGACAGAGATCTACTAACACTGATGTAACATTTAGGTGACAGATTAATACATTTTTTGGTTGGATTGGCTAACCTAAATCTTATTGACATAACAACAGTTCGCCCATGGGATGCTAATGCACAGAGTCCACTACGGGTCTAGGATCAGTGAAATCACTATCACTCTAGGCCTTCTAAGAGTGGAGTCCAAACTGCCTCAGCATCGCAGGGGGGCCCATTCTAATGAAGACAAAGTCCTCCACCCGTTTCCAAAACATTGAGGGGCCACTCAAAAGAAAGGGGCAGTCGAGCCGAAGCTGCAGACGGTTGTCTTCATCCTGAATTTTTATTTAATCCTCATCCTAACTTTTGTTTCTTTCCTAAGTTTAAAAAAGCATATTTACCCTAGTACAGAGTTCTACTAATACTGATGTAACATTTAGGTGACAGATTAATACATTTTTTGTTTGGATTGGCCTCCCTAAATCTTTTTGACATAACAACAGTTCGCCCATGGGATGCTAATGCACAGAGTTTACCCCGGGTCCAGGATCAGTGAAATCATCATCACTCTAGGCCTTCTAAGAGTGGGAGTCCAAACTGCCTCAGCATCGCAGGGGGCCCATTCTAATGAAGACAAAGTCCTCCACCCATTTCCAAAACATTGAGGGGCCACTCAAATGTAAGGGGCAGTCGAACCGAAGCTGCAGGCGTTTGTAATAATTCAGATTTTTTATTTAATCCTCATCCTAACTTTTGTTTGTTTCCTAAATTTAAAAAAGCATATTTACCCTAGGACAGAGATCTACTAACACTGATGTAACATTTAGGTGACAGATTAATACATTTTTTGGTTGGATTGGCTAACCTAAATCTTTTTGACATAACAACAGTTCGCCCATGGGATGCTAATGCACAGAGTCCACTACGGGTCTAGGATCAGTGAAATCACTATCACTCTAGGCCTTCTAAGAGTGGAGTCCAAACTGCCTCAGCATCGCAGGGGGGCCCATTCTAATGAAGACAATGTCCTCCACCCGTTTCCAAAACATTGAGGGGCCACTCAAAAGAAAGGGGCAGTCGAGCCGAAGCTGCAGACGGTTGTCTTCATCCTGAATTTGTATTTAATCCTCATCCTAACTTTTGTTTCTTTCCTAAGTTTAAAAAAGCATATTTACCCTAGTACAGAGTTCTACTAATACTGATGTAACATTTAGTTGACAGATTAATCAATTTTTTATTTGGATTGGCCTCCCTAAATCTTTTTGACATAACAACAGTTCACCCATGGGATGCTAATGCACAGAGTTTACCCCGTGTCTAGGATCAGTGAAATCATCATCACTCTAGGCCTTCTAAGAGTGGAGTCCAAACTGCCTCAGCATCGCAGGGGGCCCATTCTAATGAAGACAAAGTCCTCCACCCGTTTCCAAAACATTGAGGGGCCACTCAAATGTAAGGGGCAGTCGAACCGAAGCTGCAGACGTTTGTAATAATTCTGATTTTTTATTTAATCCTCATCTTAACTTTTGTTTGTTTCCTAAATTTAAAAAAGCATATTTACCCTAGGACAGAGATCTACTAACACTGATGTAACATTTAGGTGACAGATTAATACATTTTTTGGTTGGATTGGCTAACCTAAATCTTTTTGACATAACAACAGTTCGCCCATGGGATGCTAATGCACAGAGTCCACTACGGGTCTAGGATCAGTGAAATCACTATCACTCTAGGCCTTCTAAGAGTGGAGTCCAAACTGCCTCAGCATCGCAGGGGGGCCCATTCTAATGAAGACAATGTCCTCCACCCGTTTCCAAAACATTGAGGGGCCACTCAAAAGAAAGGGGCAGTCGAGCCGAAGCTGCAGACGGTTGTCTTCATCCTGAATTTGTATTTAATCCTCATCCTAACTTTTGTTTCTTTCCTAAGTTTAAAAAAGCATATTTACCCTAGTACAGAGTTCTACTAATACTGATGTAACATTTAGGTGACAGATTAATACTTTTTTTGTTTGGATTGGCCTCCCTAAATCTTTTTGACATAACAACAGTTCGCCCATGGGATGCTAATGCACAGAGTTTACCCCGAGTCTAGGATCAGTGAAATCATCATCACTCTAGGCCTTCTAAGAGTGGAGTCCAAACTGCCTCAGCATCGCAGGGGGCCCATTCTAATGAAGACAAAGTCCTCCACCCGTTTCCAAAACATTGAGGGGCCACTCAAATGTAAGGGGCAGTCGAACCGAAGCTGCAGGCGTTTGTAATAATTCAGATTTTTTATTTAATCCTCATCCTAACTTTTGTTTGTTTCCTAAATTTAAAAAAAGCATATTTACCCTAGGACAGAGATCTACTAACACTGATGTAACATTTAGGTGACAGATTAATAAATTTTTTATTTGGATTGGCTAACCTAAATCTTTTTGACATAACAACAGTTTGCCAATGGGATGCTAATGCACAGAGTTTACCCCGAGTCTAGGATCAGTGAAATCATCATCACTCTAGGCCTTCTAAGAGTGGAGTCCAAACTGCCTCAGCATCGCAGGGGGCCCATTCTAATGAAGACAAAGTCCTCCACCCATTTCCAAAACATTGAGGGGCCACTCAAATGTAAGGGGCAGTCGAACCGAAGCTGCAGGCGTTTGTAATAATTCAGATTTTTTATTTAATCCTCATCCTAACTTTTGTTTGTTTCCTAAATTTAAAAAAGCATATTTACCCTAGGACAGAGATCTACTAACACTGATGTAACATTTAGGTGACAGATTAATACATTTTTTGGTTGGATTGGCTAACCTAAATCTTTTTGACATAACAACAGTTCGCCCATGGGATGCTAATGCACAGAGTCCACTACGGGTCTAGGATCAGTGAAATCACTATCACTCTAGGCCTTCTAAGAGTGGAGTCCAAACTGCCTCAGCATCGCAGGGGGGCCCATTCTAATGAAGACAAAGTCCTCCACCCATTTCCAAAACATTGAGGGGCCACTCAAAAGAAAGAGGCAGTCGAGCCGAAGCTGCAGACGGTTGTCTTCATCCTGAATTTTTATTTAATCCTCATCCTAACTTTTGTTTCTTTCCTAAGTTTAAAAAAGCATATTTACCCTAGTACAGAGTTCTACTAATACTGATGTAACATTTAGGTGACAGATTAATACATTTTTTGTTTGGATTGGCCTCCCTAAATCTTTTTGACATAACAACAGTTCGCCCATGGGATGCTAATGCACAGAGTTTACCCCGAGTCTAGGATCAGTGAAATCATCATCACTCTAGGCCTTCTAAGAGTGGAGTCCAAACTGCCTCAGCATCGCAGGGGGCCCATTCTAATGAAGACAAAGTCCTCCACCCGTTTCCAAAACATTGAGGGGCCACTCAAATGTAAGGGGCAGTCGAACCGAAGCTGCAGGCGTTTGTAATAATTCAGATTTTTTATTTAATCCTCATCCTAACTTTTGTTTGTTTCCTAAATTTAAAAAAGCATATTTACCCTAGGACAGAGATCTACTAACACTGATGTAACATTTAGGTGACAGATTAATACATTTTTTGGTTGGATTGGCTAACCTAAATCTTTTTGACATAACAACAGTTCGCCCATGGGATGCTAATGCACAGAGTCCACTACGGGTCTAGGATCAGTGAAATCACTATCACTCTAGGCCTTCTAAGAGTGGAGTCCAAACTGCCTCAGCATCGCAGGGGGGCCCATTCTAATGAAGACAAAGTCCTCCACCCGTTTCCAAAACATTGAGGGGCCACTCAAAAGAAAGGGGCAGTCGAGCCGAAGCTGCAGACGGTTGTCTTCATCCTGAATTTTTATTTAATCCTCATCCTAACTTTTGTTTCTTTCCTAAGTTTAAAAAAGCATATTTACCCTAGTACAGAGTTCTACTAATACTGATGTAACATTTAGGTGACAGATTAATACATTTTTTGTTTGGATTGGCCTCCCTAAATCTTTTTGACATAACAACAGTTCGCCCATGGGATGCTAATGCACAGAGTTTACCCCGGGTCCAGGATCAGTGAAATCATCATCACTCTAGGCCTTCTAAGAGTGGGAGTCCAAACTGCCTCAGCATCGCAGGGGGCCCATTCTAATGAAGACAAAGTCCTCCACCCGTTTCCAAAACATTGAGGGGCCACTCAAATGTAAGGGGCAGTCGAACCGAAGCTGCAGGCGTTTGTAATAATTCAGATTTTTTATTTAATCCTCATCCTAACTTTTGTTTGTTTCCTAAATTTAAAAAAGCATATTTACCCTAGGACAGAGATCTACTAACACTGATGTAACATTTAGGTGACAGATTAATACATTTTTTGGTTGGATTGGCTAACCTAAATCTTTTTGACATAACAACAGTTCGCCCATGGGATGCTAATGCACAGAGTCCACTACGGGTCTAGGATCAGTGAAATCACTATCACTCTAGGCCTTCTAAGAGTGGAGTCCAAACTGCCTCAGCATCGCAGGGGGGCCCATTCTAATGAAGACAATGTCCTCCACCCGTTTCCAAAACATTGAGGGGCCACTCAAAAGAAAGGGGCAGTCGAGCCGAAGCTGCAGACGGTTGTCTTCATCCTGAATTTGTATTTAATCCTCATCCTAACTTTTGTTTCTTTCCTAAGTTTAAAAAAGCATATTTACCCTAGTACAGAGTTCTACTAATACTGATGTAACATTTAGGTGACAGATTAATACATTTTTTGTTTGGATTGGCCTCCCTAAATCTTTTTGACATAACAACAGTTCGCCCATGGGATGCTAATGCACAGAGTTTACCCCGGGTCCAGGATCAGTGAAATCATCATCACTCTAGGCCTTCTAAGAGTGGGAGTCCAAACTGCCTCAGCATCGCAGGGGGCCCATTCTAATGAAGACAAAGTCCTCCACCCGTTTCCAAAACATTGAGGGGCCACTCAAATGTAAGGGGCAGTCGAACCGAAGCTGCAGGCGTTTGTAATAATTCAGATTTTTTATTTAATCCTCATCCTAACTTTTGTTTGTTTCCTAAATTTAAAAAAGCATATTTACCCTAGGACAGAGATCTACTAACACTGATGTAACATTTAGGTGACAGATTAATACATTTTTTGGTTGGATTGGCCTCCCTAAATCTTTTTGACATAACAACAGTTCGCCCATGGGATGCTAATGCACAGAGTTTACCCCGAGTCTAGGATCAGTGAAATCATCATCACTCTAGGCCTTCTAAGAGTGGAGTCCAAACTGCCTCAGCATCGCAGGGGGCCCATTCTAATGAAGACAAAGTCCTCCACCCGTTTCCAAAACATTGAGGGGCCACTCAAATGTAAGGGGCAGTCGAACCGAAGCTGCAGGCGTTTGTAATAATTCAGATTTTTTATTTAATCCTCATCTTAACTTTTGTTTGTTTCCTAAATTTAAAAAAGCATATTTACCCTAGGACAGAGATCTACTAACACTGATGTAACATTTAGGTGACAGATTAATACATTTTTTGGTTGGATTGGCTAACCTAAATCTTTTTGACATAACAACAGTTCGCCCATGGGATGCTAATGCACAGAGTCCACTACGGGTCTAGGATCAGTGAAATCACTATCACTCTAGGCCTTCTAAGAGTGGAGTCCAAACTGCCTCAGCATCGCAGGGGGGCCCATTCTAATGAAGACAATGTCCTCCACCCGTTTCCAAAACATTGAGGGGCCACTCAAAAGAAAGGGGCAGTCGAGCCGAAGCTGCAGACGGTTGTCTTCATCCTGAATTTTTATTTAATCCTCATCCTAACTTTTGTTTCTTTCCTAAGTTTAAAAAAGCATATTTACCCTAGTACAGAGTTGTACTAATACTGATGTAACATTTAGGTGACAGATTAATACATTTTTTGTTTGGATTGGCCTCCCTAAATCTTTTTGACATAACAACAGTTCGCCCATGGGATGCTAATGCACAGAGTTTACCCCGAGTCTAGCATCAGTGAAATCATCATCACTCTAGGCCTTCTAAGAGTGGAGTCCAAACTGCCTCAGCATCGCAGGGGGCCCATTCTAATGAAGACAAAGTCCTCCACCCATTTCCAAAACAATGAGGGGCCACTCAAATGTAAGGGGCAGTCGAACCGAAGCTGTAGGCGTTTGTAATAATTCAGATTTTTTATTTAATCCTCATCCTAACTTTTGTTTGTTTCCTAAATTTAAAAAAGCATATTTACCCTAGGACAGAGATCTACTAACACTGATGTAACATTTAGGTGACAGATTAATACATTTTTTGGTTGGATCGGCTAACCTAAATCTTTTTGACATAACAACAGTTCGCCCATGGGATGCTAATGCACAGAGTCCACTACGGGTCTAGGATCAGTGAAATCACTATCACACTAGGCCTTCTAAGAGTGGAGTCCAAACTGCCTCAGCATCGCAGGGGGGCCCATTCTAATGAAGACAATGTCCTCCACCCGTTTCCAAAACATTGAGGGGCCACTCAAAAGAAAGGGGCAGTCGAGCCGAAGCTGCAGACGGTTGTCTTCATCCTGAATTTGTATTTAATCCTCATCCTAACTTTTGTTTCTTTCCTAAGTTTAAAAAAGCATATTTACCCTAGTACAGAGTTCTACTAATACTGATGTAACATTTAGTTGACAGATTAATCAATTTTTTATTTGGATTGGCCTCCCTAAATCTTTTTGACATAACAACAGTTCGCCCATGGGATGCTAATGCACAGAGTTTACCCCGGGTCCAGGATCAGTGAAATCATCATCACTCTAGGCCTTCTAAGAGTGGAGTCCAAACTGCCTCAGCATCGCAGGGGGCCCATTCTAATGAAGACAAAGTCCTCCACCCATTTCCAAAACATTGAGGGGCCACTCAAATGTAAGGGACAGTCGAACCGAAGCTGCAGGCGTTTGTAATAATTCAGATTTTTTATTTAATCCTCATCCTAACTTTTGTTTGTTTCCTAAATTTAAAAAAGCATATTTACCCTATGACAGAGATCTACTAACACTGATGTTACATTTAGGTGACAGATTAATACATTTTTTGGTTGGATTGGCTAACCTAAATCTTTTTGACATAACAACAGTTCGCCCATGGGATGCTAATGCACAGAGTTTACCCCGAGTCTAGTATCAGTGAAATCATCATCACTCTAGGCCTTCTAAGAGTGGAGTCCAAACTGCCTCAGCATCGCAGGGGGCCCATTCTAATGAAGACAAAGTCCTCCACCCATTTCCAAAACATTGAGGGGCCACTCAAATGTAAGGGGCAGTCGAACCGAAGCTGCAGGCGTTTGTAATAATTCAGATTTTTTATTTAATCCTCATCCTAACTTTTGTTTGTTTCTTAAATTTAAAAAAGCATATTTACCCTAGGACAGAGATCTACTAACACTGATGTTACATTTAGGTGACAGATTAATACATTTTTTGGTTGGATTGGCTAAGCTAAATCTTTTTGACAAAACAACAGTTCGCCCATGGGATGCTAATGCACAGAGTCCACTACGGGTCTAGGATCAGTGAAATCACTATCACTCTAGGCCTTCTAAGAGTGGAGTCCAAACTGCCTCAGCATCGCAGGGGGGCCCATTCTAATGAAGACAATGTCCTCCACCCGTTTCCAAAACATTGAGGGGCCACTCAAAAGAAAGGGGCAGTCGAGCCGAAGCTGCAGACGGTTGTCTTCATCCTGAATTTGTATTTAATCCTCATCCTAACTTTTGTTTCTTTCCTAAGTTTAAAAAAGAATATTTACCCTAGTACAGAGTTCTACTAATACTGATGTAACATTTAGTTGACAGATTAATCAATTTTTTATTTGGATTGGCCTCCCTAAATCTTTTTGACATAACAACAGTTCGCCCATGGGATGCTAATGCACAGAGTTTACCCGTGTCTAGGATCAGTGAAATCATCATCACTCTAGGCCTTCTAAGAGTGGAGTCCAAACTGCCTCAGCATCGCAGGGGGCCCATTCTAATGAAGACAAAGTCCTCCACCCGTTTCCAAAACATTGAGGGGCCACTCAAATGTAAGGGGCAGTCGAACCGAAGCTGCAGACGTTTGTAATAATTCTGATTTTTTATTTAATCCTCATCCTAACTTTTGTTTGTTTCCTAAGTTTAAAAAAGCATATCTACCCTAGGACAGAGATCTACTAACACTGATGTAACATTTAGGTGACAGATTAATACATTTTTTGGTTGGATTGGCTAACCTAAATCTTTTTGACATAACAACAGTTTGCCCATGGGATGCTAATGCACAGAGTCCACTACGGGTCTAGGATCAGTGAAATCACTATCACTCTAGGCCTTCTAAGAGTGGAGTCCAAACTGCCTCAGCATCGCAGGGGGGCCCATTCTAATGAAGACAAAGTCCTCCACCCGTTTCCAAAACATTGAGGGGCCACTCAAAAGAAAGGGGCAGTCGAGCCGAAGCTGCAGACGGTTGTCTTCATCCTGAATTTGTATTTAATCCTCATCCTAACTTTTGTTTCATTCCTAAGTTTAAAAAAGCATATTTACCCTAGTACAGAGTTCTACTAATACTGATGTAACATTTAGTTGACAGATTAATCAATTTTTTATTTGGATTGGCCTCCCTAAATATTTTTGACATAACAACAGTTCGCCCATGGGATGCTAATGCACAGAGTTTACCCCGGGTCCAGGATCAGTGAAATCATCATCACTCTAGGCCTTCTAAGAGTGGAGTCCAAACTGCCTCAGCATCGCAGGGGGCCCATTCTAATGAAGACAAAGTCCTCCACCCATTTCCAAAACATTGAGGGGCCACTCAAATGTAAGGGACAGTCGAACCGAAGCTGCAGGCGTTTGTAATAATTCAGATTTTTTATTTAATCCTCATCCTAACTTTTGTTTGTTTCCTAAATTTAAAAAAGCATATTTACCCTAGGACAGAGATCTACTAACACTGATGTAACATTTAGGTGACAGATTAATACATTTTTTGGTTGGATTGGCTAACCTAAATCTTTTTGACATAACAACAGTTCGCCCATGGGATGCTAATGCACAGAGTCCACTACGGGTCTAGGATCAGTGAAATCACTATCACTCTAGGCCTTCTAAGAGTGGAGTCCAAACTGCCTCAGCATCGCAGGGGGGCCCATTCTAATGAAGACAATGTCCTCCATCCGTTTCCAAAACATTGAGGGGCCACTCAAAAGAAAGGGGCAGTCGAGCCGAAGCTGCAGACGGTTGTCTTCATCCTGAATTTGTATTTAATCCTCATCCTAACTTTTGTTTCTTTCCTAAGTTTAAAAAAGCATATTTACCCTAGTACAGAGTTCTACTAATACTGATGTAACATTTAGGTGACAGATTAATACATTTTTTGTTTGGATTGGCCTCCCTAAATCTTTTTGACATAACAACAGTTCGCCCATGGGATGCTAATGCACAGAGTTTACCCCGAGTCTAGGATCAGTGAAATCATCATCACTCTAGGCCTTCTAAGAGTGGAGTCCAAACTGCCTCAGCATCGCAGGGGGCCCATTCTAATGAAGACAAAGTCCTCCACCCGTTTCCAAAACATTGAGGGGCCACTCAAATGTAAGGGGCAGTCGAACCGAAGCTGCAGGCGTTTGTAATAATTCAGATTTTTTATTTAATCCTCATCCTAACTTTTGTTTGTTTCCTAAATTTAAAAAAGCATATTTACCCTAGTACAGAGTTCTACTAATACTGATGTAACATTTAGTTGACAGATTAATCAATTTTTTATTTGGATTGGCCTCCCTAAATCTTTTTGACATAACAACAGTTCGCCCATGGGATGCTAATGCACAGAGTTTACCCCGTGTCTAGGATCAGTGAAATCATCATCACTCTAGGCCTTCTAAGAGTGGAGTCCAAACTGCCTCAGCATCGCAGGGGGCCCATTCTAATGAAGACAAAGTCCTCCACCCGTTTCCAAAACATTGAGGGGCCACTCAAATGTAAGGGGCAGTCGAACCGAAGCTGCAGACGTTTGTAATAATTCTGATTTTTTATTTAATCCTCATCCTAACTTTTGTTTGTTTCCTAAGTTTAAAAAAGCATATCTACCCTAGGACAGAGATCTATTAACACTGATGTAACATTTAGGTGACAGATGAATACATTTTTTGGTTGGATTGGCTAACCTAAATCTTTTTGACATAACAACAGTTTGCCCATGGGATGCTAATGCACAGAGTCCACTACGGGTCTAGGATCAGTGAAATCACTATCACTCTAGGCCTTCTAAGAGTGGAGTCCAAACTGCCTCAGCATCGCAGGGGGGTCCATTCTAATGAAGACAAAGTCCTCCACCCGTTTCCAAAACATTGAGGGGCCACTCAAAAGAAAGGGGCAGTCGAGCCGAAGCTGCAGACGGTTGTCTTCATCCTGAATTTGTATTTAATCCTCATCCTAACTTTTGTTTCTTTCCTAAGTTTAAAAAAGCATATTTACCCTAGTACAGAGTTCTACTAATACTGATGTAACATTTAGGTGACAGATTAATACATTTTTTGTTTGGATTGGCCTCCCTAAATCTTTTTGACATAACAACAGTTCGCCCATGGGATGCTAATGCACAGAGTTTACCCCGAGTCTAGGATCAGTGAAATCATCATCACTCTAGGCCTTCTAAGAGTGGAGTCCAAACTGCCTCAGCATCGCAGGGGGCCCATTCTAATGAAGACAAAGTCCTCCACCCGTTTCCAAAACATTGAGGGGCCACTCAAATGTAAGGGGCAGTCGAACCGAAGCTGCAGGCTTTTGTAATAATTCAGATTTTTTATTTAATCCTCATCCTAACTTTTGTTTGTTTCCTAAATTTAAAAAAACATATTTACCCTAGGACAGAGATCTACTAACACTGATGTTACATTTAGGTGACAGATTAATACATTTTTTGGTTGGATTGGCTAACCTAAATCTTTTTGACATAACAACAGTTCGCCCATGGGATGCTAATGCACAGAGTTTACCCCGAGTCTAGGATCAGTGAAATCATCATCACCCTAGGCCTTCTAAGAGTGGAGTCCAAACTGCCTCAGCATCGCAGGGGGCCCATTCTAATGAAGACAATGTCCTCCACCCGTTTCCAAAACATTGAGGGGCCACTCAAAAGAAAGGGGCGGTCGAGCCGAAGCTGAAGACGGTTGTCTTCATCCTGAATTTGTATTTAATCCTCATCCTAACTTTTGTTTGTTTCCTAAATTTAAAAAAACATATTTACCCTAGGACAGAGATCTACTAACACTGATGTTACATTTAGGTGACAGATTAATACATTTTTTGGTTGGATTGGCTAACCTAAATCTTTTTGACATAACAACAGTTCGCCCATGGGATGCTAATGCACAGAGTTTACCCCGAGTCTAGGATCAGTGAAATCATCATCACTCTAGGCCTTCTAAGAGTGGAGTCCAAACTGCCTCAGCATCGCAGGGGGCCCATTCTAATGAAGACAAAGTCCTCCACCCATTTTCCAAAATCATTGAGGGGCCACTCAAATGTAAGGGGCAGTCGAACCGAAGCTGCAGGCTTTTGTAATAATTCAGATTTTTTTATTTAATCCTCATCCTAACTTTTGTTTGTTTCCTAAATTTAAAAAAACATATTTACCCTAGGACAGAGATCTACTAACACTGATGTTACATTTAGGTGACAGATTAATACATTTTTTGGTTGGATTGGCTAACCTAAATCTTTTTGACATAACAACAGTTCGCCCATGGGATGCTAATGCACAGAGTTTACCCCGAGTCTAGGATCAGTGAAATCATCATCACCCTAGGCCTTCTAAGAGTGGAGTCCAAACTGCCTCAGCATCGCAGTGGGCCCATTCTACTGAAGACAATGTCCTCCACCCGTTTCCAAAACATTGAGGGGCCACTCAAAAGAAAGGGGCGGTCGAGCCGAAGCTGAAGACGGTTGTCTTCATCCTGAATTTGTATTTAATCCTCATCCTAACTTTTGTTTCTTTCCTAAGTTTAAAAAAGCATATTTACCCTAGTACAGAGTTCTACTAATACTGATGTAACATTTAGTTGACAGATTAATCAATTTTTTATTTGGATTGGCCTCCCTAAATCTTTTTGACATAACAAACAGTTCGCCCATGGGATGCTAATGCACAGAGTTTACCCCGGGTCCAGGATCAGTGAAATCATCATCACTCTAGGCCTTCTAAGAGTGGAGTCCAAACTGCCTCAGCATCGCAGGGGGCCCATTCTAATGAAGACAAAGTCCTCCACCCGTTTCCAAAACATTGAGGGGCCACTCAAATGTAAGGGGCAGTCGAACCGAAGCTGCAGACGTTTGTAATAATTCTGATTTTTTATTTAATCCTCATCCTAACTTTTGTTTGTTTCCTAAGTTTAAAAAAGCATATCTACCCTAGGACAGAGATCTATTAACACTGATGTAACATTTAGGTGACAGATTAATACATTTTTTGGTTGGATTGGCTAACCTAAATCTTTTTGACATAACAACAGTTTGCCCATGGGATGTGAATGCACAGAGTCCACTACGGGTCTAGGATCAGTGAAATCACTATCACTCTAGGCCTTCTAAGAGTGGAGTCCAAACTGCCTCAGCATCGCAGGGGGGCCCATTCTAATGAAGACAAAGTCCTCCACCCGTTTCCAAAACATTGAGGGGCCACTCAAAAGAAAGGGGCAGTCGAGCCGAAGCTGCAGACGGTTGTCTTCATCCTGAATTTGTATTTAATCCTCATCCTAACTTTTGTTTCTTTCCTAAGTTTAAAAAAGCATATTTACCCTAGTACAGAGTTCTACTAATACTGATGTAACATTTAGGTGACAGATTAATACATTTTTTGTTTGGATTGACCTCCCTAAATCTTTTTGACATAACAACAGTTCGCCCATGGGATGCTAATGCACAGAGTTTACCCCGAGTCTAGGATCAGTGAAATCATCATCACTCTAGGCCTTCTAAGAGTGGAGTCCAAACTGCCTCAGCATCGCAGGGGGCCCATTCTAATGAAGACAAAGTCCTCCACCCGTTTCCAAAACATTGAGGGGCCACTCAAATGTAAGGGGCAGTCGAACCGAAGCTGCAGGCTTTTGTAATAATTCAGATTTTTTATTTAATCCTCATCCTAACTTTTGTTTGTTTCCTAAATTTAAAAAAACATATTTACCCTAGGACAGAGATCTACTAACACTGATGTTACATTTAGGTGACAGATTAATACATTTTTTGGTTGGATTGGCTAACCTAAATCTTTTTGACATAACAACAGTTCGCCCATGGGATGCTAATGCACAGAGTTTACCCCGAGTCTAGGATCAGTGAAATCATCATCACCCTAGGCCTTCTAAGAGTGGAGTCCAAACTGCCTCAGCATCGCAGGGGGCCCATTCTAATGAAGACAATGTCCTCCACCCGTTTCCAAAACATTGAGGGGCCACTCAAAAGAAAGGGGCGGTCGAGCCGAAGCTGAAGACGGTTGTCTTCATCCTGAATTTGTATTTAATCCTCATCCTAACTTTTGTTTCTTTCCTAAGTTTAAAAAAGCATATTTACCCTAGTACAGAGTTCTACTAATACTGATGTAACATTTAGTTGACAGATTAATCAATTTTTTATTTGGATTGGCCTCCCTAAATCTTTTTGACATAACAACAGTTCGCCCATGGGATGCTAATGCACAGAGTTTACCCCGGGTCCAGGATCAGTGAAATCATCATCACTCTAGGCCTTCTAAGAGTGGAGTCCAAACTGCCTCAGCATCGCAGGGGGCCCATTCTAATGAAGACAAAGTCCTCCACCCGTTTCCAAAACATTGAGGGGCCACTCAAATGTAAGGAACAGTCGAACCGAAGCTTCAGGCGTTTGTAATAATTCAGATTTTTTATTTAATCCTCATCCTAACTTTTGTTTGTTTCCTAAGTTTAAAAAAGCATATCTACCCTAGGACAGAGATCTACTAACACTGATGTAACATTTAGGTGACAGATTAATACATTTTTTGGTTGGATTGGCTAACCTAAATCTTTTTGACATAACAACAGTTCGCCCATGGGATGCTAATGCACAGAGTCCACTACGGGTCTAGGATCAGTGAAATCACTATCACTCTAGGCCTTCTAAGAGTGGAGTCCAAACTGCCTCAGCATCGCAGGGGGGCCCATTCTAATGAAGACAAAGTCCTCCACCCGTTTCCAAAACATTGAGGGGCCACTCAAAAGAAAGGGGCAGTCGAGCCGAAGCTGCAGACGGTTGTCTTCATCCTGAATTTTTATTTAATCCTCATCCTAACTTTTGATTCTTTCCTAAGTTTAAAAAAGCATATTTACCCTAGTACAGAGTTCTACTAATACTGATGTAACATTTAGTTGACAGATTAATCAATTTTTAGTTTGGATTGGTCTCCCTAAACCTTTTTGACATAACAACAGTTCGCCCATGGGATGCTAATGCACAGAGTTTACCCCGTGTCTAGGATCAGTGAAATCATCATCACTCTAGGCCTTCTAAGAGTGGAGTCCAAACTGCCTCAGCATCGCAGGGGGCCCATTCTAATGAAGACAAAGTCCTCCACCCGTTTCCAAAACATTGAGGGGCCACTCAAATGTAAGGGGCAGTCGAACCGAAGCTGCAGACGTTTGTAATAATTCAGATTTTTTATTTAATCCTCATCCTAACTTTTGTTTGTTTCCTAAATTTAAAAAAGCATATTTACCCTAGGACAGAGATCTACTAACACTGATGTAACATTTAGTTGACAGATTAATCAATTTTTAGTTTGGATTGGTCTCCCTAAATCTTTTTGACATAACAACAGTTCGCCCATGGGATGCTAATGCACAGAGTTTACCCCGTGTCTAGGATCAGTGAAATCATCATCACTCTAGGCCTTCTAAGAGTGGAGTCCAAACTGCCTCAGCATCGCAGGGGGCCCATTCTAATGAAGACAAAGTCCTCCACCCGTTTCCAAAACATTGAGGGGCCACTCAAATGTAAGGGGCAGTCGAACCGAAGCTGCAGGCGTTTGTAATAATTCAGATTTTTTATTTAATCCTCATCCTAAATTTTGTTTGTTTCCTAAATTTAAAAAAGCATATTTACCCTAGGACAGAGATCTACTAACACTGATGTAACATTTAGGTGACAGATTAATACATTTTTTGGTTGGATTGGCTAACCTAAATCTTTTTGACATAACAACAGTTCGCCCATGGGATGCTAATGCACAGAGTCCACTACGGGTCTAGGATCAGTGAAATCACTATCACTCTAGGCCTTCTAAGAGTGGAGTCCAAACTGCCTCAGCATCGCAGGGGGGCCCATTCTAATGAAGACAAAGTCCTCCACCCGTTTCCAAAACATTGAGGGGCGACTCAAAAGAAAGGGGCGGTCGAGCCGAAGCTGAAGACGGTTGTCTTCATCCTGAATTTGTATTTAATCCTCATCCTAACTTTTGTTTCTTTCCTAAGTTTAAAAAAGCATATTTACCCTAGTACAGAGTTCTACTAATACTGATGTAACATTTAGTTGACAGATTAATCAATTTTTTTTTTGGATTGGCCTCCCTAAATCTTTTTGACATAACAACAGTTCGCCCATGGGATGCTAATGCACAGAGTTTACCCCGGGTCCAGGATCAGTGAAATCATCATCACTCTAGGCCTTCTAAGAGTGGAGTCCAAACTGCCTCAGCATCGCAGGGGGCCCATTCTAATGAAGACAAAGTCCTCCACCCGTTTCCAAAACATTGAGGGGCCACTCAAATGTAAGGGACAGTCAAACCGAAGCTGCAGGCGTTTGTAATAATTCAGATTTTTTATTTAATCCTCATCCTAACTTTTGTTTGTTTCCTAAGTTTAAAAAAGCATATCTACCCTAGGACAGAGATCTACTAACACTGATGTAACATTTAGGTGACAGATTAATACATTTTTTGGTTGGATTGGCTAACCTAAATCTTTTTGACATAACAACAGTTCGCCCATGGGATGCTAATGCACAGAGTCCACTACGGGTCTAGGATCAGTGAAATCACTATCACTCTAGGCCTTCTAAGAGTGGAGTCCAAACTGCCTCAGCATCGCAGGGGGGCCCATTCTAATGAAGACAAAGTCCTCCACCTGTTTCCAAAACATTGAGGGGCCACTCAAAAGAAAGGGGCAGTCGAGCCGAAGCTGCAGACGGTTGTCTTCATCCTGAATTTTTATTTAATCCTCATCCTAACTTTTGTTTCTTTCCTAAGTTTAAAAAAGCATATTTACCCTAGTACAGAGTTCTACTAATACTGATGTAACATTTAGTTGACAGATTAATCAATTTTTAGTTTGGATTGGTCTCCCTAAACCTTTTTGACATAACAACAGTTCGCCCATGGGATGCTAATGCACAGAGTTTACCCCGTGTCTAGGATCAGTGAAATCATCATCACTCTAGGCCTTCTAAGAGTGGAGTCCAAACTGCCTCAGCATCGCAGGGGGCCCATTCTAATGAAGACAAAGTCCTCCACCCGTTTCCAAAACATTGAGGGGCCACTCAAATGTAAGGGGCAGTCGAACCGAAGCTGCAGGCGTTTGTAATAATTCAGATTTTTTATTTAATCCTCATCCTAACTTTTGTTTGTTTCCTAAATTTAAAAAAGCATATTTACCCTAGGACAGAGATCTACTAACACTGATGTAACATTTAGGTGACAGATTAATACATTTTTTGGTTGGATTGGCTAACCTAAATCTTTTTGACATAACAACAGTTCGCCCATGGGATGCTAATGCACAGAGTCCACTACGGGTCTAGGATCAGTGAAATCACTATCACTCTAGGCCTTCTAAGAGTGGAGTCCAAACTGCCTCAGCATCGCAGGGGGGCCCATTCTAATGAAGACAAAGTCCTCCACCCGTTTCCAAAACATTGAGGGGCCACTCAAAAGAAAGGGGCAGTCGAGCCGAAGCTGCAGACGGTTGTCTTCATCCTGAATTTTTATTTAATCCTCATCCTAACTTTTGTTTCTTTCCTAAGTTTAAAAAAGCATATTTACCCTAGTACAGAGTTCTACTAATACTGATGTAACATTTAGGTGACAGATTAATACATTTTTTGTTTGGATTGGCCTCCCTAAATCTTTTTGACATAACAACAGTTCGCCCATGGGATGCTAATGCGCAGAGTTTACCCCGGGTCCAGGATCAGTGAAATCATCATCACTCTAGGCCTTCTAAGAGTGGGAGTCCAAACTGCCTCAGCATCGCAGGGGGCCCATTCTAATGAAGACAAAGTCCTCTACCCATTTCCAAAACATTGAGGGGCCACTCAAATGTAAGGGACAGTCGAACCGAAGCTGCAGGCGTTTGTAATAATTCAGATTTTTTATTTAATCCTCATCCTAACTTTTGTTTGTTTCCTAAATTTAAAAAAGCATATTTACCCTAGGACAGAGATCTACTAACACTGATGTAACATTTAGGTGACAGATTAATACATTTTTTGGTTGGATTGGCTAACCTAAATCTTTTTGACATAACAACAGTTCGCCCATGGGATGCTAATGCACAGAGTCCACTACGGGTCTAGGATCAGTGAAATCACTATCACTCTAGGCCTTCTAAGAGTGGAGTCCAAACTGCCTCAGCATCGCAGGGGGGCCCATTCTAATGAAGACAAAGTCCTCCACCCGTTTCCAAAACATTGAGGGGCCACTCAAAAGAAAGGGGCAGTCGAGCCGAAGCTGCAGACGGTTGTCTTCATCCTGAATTTTTATTTAATCCTCATCCTAACTTTTGTTTCTTTCCTAAGTTTAAAAAAGCATATTTACCCTAGTACAGAGTTCTACTAATACTGATGTAACATTTAGGTGACAGATTAATACATTTTTTGTTTGGATTGGCCTCCCTAAATCTTTTTGACAAAACAACAGTTCGCCCATGGGATGCTAATGCACAGAGTTTACCCCGGGTCCAGGATCAGTGAAATCATCATCACTCTAGGCCTTCTAAGAGTGGGAGTCCAAACTGCCTCAGCATCGCAGGGGGCCCATTCTAATGAAGACAAAGTCCTCCACCCATTTCCAAAACATTGAGGGGCCACTCAAATGTAAGGGACAGTCGAACCGAAGCTGCAGGCGTTTGTAATAATTCAGATTTTTTATTTAATCCTCATCCTAACTTTTGTTTGTTTCCTAAATTTAAAAAAGCATAGTTACCCTAGGACAGAGATCTACTAACACTGATGTAACATTTAGGTGACAGATTAATACATTTTTTGGTTGGATTGGCTAACCTAAATCTTTTTGACATAACAGCAGTTCGCCCATGGGATGCTAATGCACAGAGTCCACTACGGGTCTAGGATCAGTGAAATCACTATCACTCTAGGCCTTCTAAGAGTGGAGTCCAAACTGCCTCAGCATCGCAGGGGGGCCCATTCTAATGAAGACAAAGTCCTCCACCCGTTTCCAAAACATTGAGGGGCCACTCAAAAGAAAGGGGCATTCGAGCCGAAGCTGCAGATGGTTGTCTTCATCCTGAATTTTTATTTAATCCTCATCCTAACTTTTGTTTCTTTCCTAAGTTTAAAAAAGCATATTTACCCTAGTACAGAGTTCTACTAATACTGATGTAACATTTAGTTGACAGATTAATCAATTTTTTGTTTGGATTGGTCTCCCTAAATCTTTTTGACATAACAACAGTTCGCCCATGGGATGCTAATGCACAGAGTTTACCCCGTGTCTAGGATCAGTGAAATCATCATCACTCTAGGCCTTCTAAGAGTGGAGTCCAAACTGCCTCAGCATCGCAGGGGGCCCATTCTAATAAAGACAAAGTCCTCCACCCGTTTCCAAAACATTGAGGGGCCACTCAAATGTAAGGGGCAGTCGAACCGAAGCTGCAGGCGTTTGTAATAATTCAGATTTTTTATTTAATCCTCATCCTAACTTTTGTTTGTTTCCTAAATTTAAAAAAGCATATTTACCCTAGGACAGAGATCTACTAACACTGATGTAACATTTAGGTGACAGATTAATACATTTTTTGGTTGGATTGGCTAACCTAAATCTTTTTGACATAACAACAGTTCGCCCATGGGATGCTAATGCACAGAGTCCACTACGGGTCTAGGATCAGTGAAATCACTATCACTCTAGGCCTTCTAAGAGTGGAGTCCAAACTGCCTCAGCATCGCAGGGGGGCCCATTCTAATGAAGACAAAGTCCTCCACCCGTTTCCAAAACATTGAGGGGCCACTCAAAAGAAAGGGGCAGTCGAGCCGAAGCTTCAGACGGTTGTCTTCATCCTGAATTTTTATTTAATCCTCATCCTAACTTTTGTTTCTTTCCTAAGTTTAAAAAAGCATATTTACCCTAGTACAGAGTTCTACTAATACTGATGTAACATTTAGGTGACAGATTAATTCATTTTTTGTTTGGATTGGCCTCCCTAAATCTTTTTGACATAACAACAGTTCGCCCATGGGATGCTAATGCACAGAGTTTACCCCGGGTCCAGGATCAGTGAAATCATCATCACTCTAGGCCTTCTAAGAGTGGAGTCCAAACTGCCTCAGCATCGCAGGGGGCCCATTCTAATGAAGACAAAGTCCTCCACCCGTTTCCAAAACATTGAGGGGCCACTCAAATGTAAGGGACAGTCGAACCGAAGCTGCAGGCGTTTGTAATAATTCAGATTTTTTATTTAATCCTCATCCTAACTTTTGTTTGTTTCCTAAGTTTAAAAAAGCATATCTACCCTAGGACAGAGATCTACTAACATTGATGTAACATTTAGGTGACAGATTAATAAATTTTTTGGTTGGATTGGCTAACCTAAATCTTTTTGACATAACAACAGTTCGCCCATGGGATGCTAATGCACAGAGTCCACTACGGGTCTAGGATCATTGAAATCACTATCACTCTAGGCCTTCTAAGAGTGGAGTCCAAACTGCCTCAGCATCGCAGGGGGGCCCATTCTAATGAAGACAAAGTCCTCCACCCGTTTCCAAAACATTGAGGGGCCACTCAAAAGAAAGGGGCAGTCGAGCCGAAGCTGCAGACGGTTGTCTTCATCCTGAATTTTTATTTAATCCTCATCCTAACTTTTGTTTCTTTCCTAAGTTTAAAAAAGCATATTTACCCTAGTACAGAGTTCTACTAATACTGATGTAACATTTAGTTGACAGATTAATCAATTTTTAGTTTGGATTGGTCTCCCTAAACCTTTTTGACATAACAACAGTTCGCCCATGGATGCTAATGCACAGAGTTTACCCCGTGTCTAGGATCAGTGAAATCATCATCACTCTAGGCCTTCTAAGAGTGGAGTCCAAACTGCCTCAGCATCGCAGGGGGCCCATACTAATGAAGACAAAGTCCTCCACCCGTTTCCAAAACATTGAGGGGCCACTCAAATGTAAGGGGCAGTCGAACCGAAGCTGCAGACGTTTGTAATAATTCAGATTTTTTATTTAATCCTCATCCTAACTTTTGTTTGTTTCCTAAATTTAAAAAAGCATATTTACCCTAGGACAGAGATCTACTAACACTGATGTAACATTTAGGTGACAGATTAATACATTTTTTGGTTGGATTGGCTAACCTAAATCTTTTTGACATAACAACAGTTCGCCCATGGGATGCTAATGCACAGAGTCCACTACGGGTCTAGGATCAGTGAAATCACTATCACTCTAGGCCTTCTAAGAGTGGAGTCCAAACTGCCTCAGCATCGCAGGGGGGCCCATTCTAATGAAGACAAAGTCCTCCACCCGTTTCCAAAACATTGAGGGGCCACTCAAAAGAAAGGGGCAGTCGAGCCGAAGCTGCAGACGGTTGTCTTCATCCTGAATTTTTATTTAATCCTCATCCTAACTTTTGTTTCTTTCCTAAGTTTAAAAAAGCATATTTACCCTAGTACAGAGTTCTACTAATACTGATGTAACATTTAGTTGACAGATTAATCAATTTTTAGTTTGGATTGGTCTCCCTAAATCTTTTTGACATAACAACAGTTCGCCCATGGGATGCTAATGCACAGAGTTTACCCCGTGTCTAGGATCAGTGAAATCATCATCACTCTAGGCCTTCTAAGAGTGGAGTCCAAACTGCCTCAGCATCGCAGGGGGCCCATTCTAATGAAGACAAAGTCCTCCACCCGTTTCCAAAACATTGAGGGGCCACTCAAATGTAAGGGGCAGTCGAACCGAAGCTGCAGGCGTTTGTAATAATTCAGATTTTTTATTTAATCCTCATCCTAACTTTTGTTTGTTTCCTAAATTTAAAAAAGCATATTTACCCTAGGACAGAGATCTACTAACACTGATGTAACATTTAGGTGACAGATTAATACATTTTTTGGTTGGATTGGCTAACCTAAATCTTTTTGACATAACAACAGTTCGCCCATGGGATGCTAATGCACAGAGTCCACTACGGGTCTAGGATCAGTGAAATCACTATCACTCTAGGCCTTCTAAGAGTGGAGTCCAAACTGCCTCAGCATCGCAGGGGGGCCCATTCTAATGAAGACAAAGTCCTCCACCCGTTTCCAAAACATTGAGGGGCCACTCAAAAGAAAGGGGCAGTCGAGCCGAAGCTGCAGACGGTTGTCTTCATCCTGAATTTTTATTTAATCCTCATCCTAACTTTTGTTTCTTTCCTAAGTTTAAAAAAGCATATTTACCCTAGTACAGAGTTCTACTAATACTGATGTAACATTTAGGTGACAGATTAATACATTTTTTGTTTGGATTGGCCTCCCTAAATCTTTTTGACATAACAACAGTTCGCCCATGGGATGCTAATGCGCAGAGTTTACCCCGGGTCCAGGATCAGTGAAATCATCATCACTCTAGGCCTTCTAAGAGTGGGAGTCCAAACTGCCTCAGCATCGCAGGGGGCCCATTCTAATGAAGACAAAGTCCTCTACCCATTTCCAAAACATTGAGGGGCCACTCAAATGTAAGGGACAGTCGAACCGAAGCTGCAGGCGTTTGTAATAATTCAGATTTTTTATTTAATCCTCATCCTAACTTTTGTTTGTTTCCTAAATTTAAAAAAGCATATTTACCCTAGGACAGAGATCTACTAACACTGATGTAACATTTAGGTGACAGATTAATACATTTTTTGGTTGGATTGGCTAACCTAAATCTTTTTGACATAACAACAGTTCGCCCATGGGATGCTAATGCACAGAGTCCACTACGGGTCTAGGATCAGTGAAATCACTATCACTCTAGGCCTTCTAAGAGTGGAGTCCAAACTGCCTCAGCATCGCAGGGGGGCCCATTCTAATGAAGACAAAGTCCTCCACCCGTTTCCAAAACATTAAGGGGCCACTCAAAAGAAAGGGGCAGTCGAGCCGAAGCTGCAGACGGTTGTCTTCATCCTGAATTTTTATTTAATCCTCATCCTAACTTTTGTTTCTTTCCTAAGTTTAAAAAAGCATATTTACCCTAGTACAGAGTTCTACTAATACTGATGTAACATTTAGGTGACAGATTAATACATTTTTTGTTTGGATTGGCCTCCCTAAATCTTTTTGACATAACAACAGTTCGCCCATGGGATGCTAATGCACAGAGTTTACCCCGGGTCCAGGATCAGTGAAGTCATCATCACTCTAGGCCTTCTAAGAGTGGGAGTCCAAACTGCCTCAGCATCGCAGGGGGCCCATTCTAATGAAGACAAAGTCCTCCACCCATTTCCAAAACATTGAGGGGCCACTCAAATGTAAGGGACAGTCGAACCGAAGCTGCAGGCGTTTGTAATAATTCAGATTTTTTATTTAATCCTCATCCTAACTTTTGTTTGTTTCCTAAATTTAAAAAAGCATATTTACCCTAGGACAGAGATCTACTAACACTGATGTAACATTTAGGTGACAGATTAATACATTTTTTGGTTGGATTGGCTAACCTAAATCTTTTTGACATAACAACAGTTCGCCCATGGGATGCTAATGCACAGAGTCCACTACGGGTCTAGGATCAGTGAAATCACTATCACTCTAGGCCTTCTAAGAGTGGAGTCCAAACTGCCTCAGTATCGCAGGGGGGCCCATTCTAATGAAGACAATGTCCTCCACCCGTTTCCAAAACATTGAGGGGCCACTCAAATGTAAGGGGCAGTCGAACCGAAGCTGCAGGCGTTTGTAATAATTCAGATTTTTTATTTAATCCTCATCTTAACTTTTGTTTGTTTCCTAAATTTAAAAAAGCATATTTACCCTAGGACAGAGATCTACTAACACTGATGTAACATTTAGGTGACAGATTAATACATTTTTTGGTTGGATTGGCTAACCTAAATCTTTTTGACATAACAACAGTTCGCCCATGGGATGCTAATGCACAGAGTCCACTACGGGTCTAGGATCAGTGAAATCACTATCACTCTAGGCCTTCTAAGAGTGGAGTCCAAACTGCCTCAGCATCGCAGGGGGGCCCATTCTAATGAAGACAATGTCCTTCACCCGTTTCCAAAACATTGAGGGGCCACTCAAAAGAAAGGGGCAGTCGAGCCGAAGCTGCAGACGTTTGTCTTCATCCTGAATTTTTATTTAATCCTCATCCTAACTTTTGTATCTTTCCTAAGTTTAAAAAAGCATTTTTACCCTAGTACAGAGTTCTACTAATACTGATGTAACATTTAGGTGACAGATTAATACATTTTTTGTTTGGATTGGCCTCCCTAAATCTTTTTGACATAACAACAGTTCGCCCATGGGATGCTAATGCACAGAGTTTACCCCGAGTCTAGGATCAGTGAAATCATCATCACTCTAGGCCTTCTAAGAGTGGAGTCCAAACTGCCTCAGCATCGCAGGGGGGCCCATTCTAATGAAGACAATGTCCTTCACCCGTTTCCAAAACATTGAGGGGCCACTCAAAAGAAAGGGGCAGTCGAGCCGAAGCTGCAGACGTTTGTCTTCATCCTGAATTTTTATTTAATCCTCATCCTAACTTTTGTATCTTTCCTAAGTTTAAAAAAGCATTTTTACCCTAGTACAGAGTTCTACTAATACTGATGTAACATTTAGGTGACAGATTAATACATTTTTTGTTTGGATTGGCCTCCCTAAATCTTTTTGACATAACAACAGTTCGCCCATGGGTTGCTAATGCACAGAGTTTACCCCGAGTCTAGGATCAGTGAAATCATCATCACTCTAGGCCTTCTAAGAGTGGAGTCCAAACTGCCTCAGCATCGCAGGGGGCCCATTCTAATGAAGACAAAGTCCTCCACCCGTTTCCAAAACATTGAGGGGCCACTCAAATGTAAGGGGCAGTCGAACCGAAGCTGCAGGCGTTTGTAATAATTCAGATTTTTTATTTAATCCTCATCCTAACTTTTGTTTGTTTCCTAAATTTAAAAAAGCATATTTACCCTAGGACAGAGATCTACTAACACTGATGTAACATTTAGGTGACAGATTAATACATTTTTTGGTTGGATTGGCTAACCTAAATCTTTTTGACATAACAACAGTTCGCCCATGGGATGCTAATGCACAGAGTCCACTACGGGTCTAGGATCAGTGAAATCACTATCACTCTAGGCCTTCTAAGAGTGGAGTCCAAACTGCCTCAGCATCGCAGGGGGGCCCATTCTAATGAAGACAATGTCCTCCACCCGTTTCCAAAACATTGAGGGGCCACTCAAAAGAAAGGGGCAGTCGAGCCGAAGCTGCAGACGGTTGTCTTCATCCTGAATTTGTATTTAATCCTCATCCTAACTTTTGTTTCTTTCCTAAGTTTAAAAAAGCATATTTACCCTAGTACAGAGTTCTACTAATACTGATGTAACATTTAGGTGACAGATTAATACATTTTTTGTTTGGATTGGCCTCCCTAAATCTTTTTGACATAACAACAGTTCGCCCATGGGATGCTAATGCACAGAGTTTACCCCGAGTCTAGGATCAGTGAAATCATCATCACTCTAGGCCTTCTAAGAGTGGAGTCCAAACTGCCTCAGCATCGCAGGGGGCCCATTCTAATGAAGACAAAGTCCTCCACCCGTTTCCAAAACATTGAGGGGCCACTCAAATGTAAGGGGCAGTCGAACCGAAGCTGCAGGCGTTTGTAATAATTCAGATTTTTTATTTAATCCTCATCTTAACTTTTGTTTGTTTCCTAAATTTAAAGAAGCATATTTACCCTAGGACAGAGATCTACTAACACTGATGTAACATTTAGGTGACAGATTAATACATTTTTTGGTTGGATTGGCTAACCTAAATCTTTTTGACATAACAACAGTTCGCCCATGGGATGCTAATGCACAGAGTCCACTACGGGTCTAGGATCAGTGAAATCACTATCACTCTAGGCCTTCTAAGAGTGGAGTCCAAACTGCCTCAGCATCGCAGGGGGGCCCATTCTAATGAAGACAATGTCCTCCACCCGTTTCCAAAACATTGAGGGGCCACTCAAAAGAAAGGGGCAGTCGAGCCGAAGCTGCAGACGGTTGTCTTCATCCTGAATTTGTATTTAATCCTCATCCTAACTTTTGTTTCTTTCCTAAGTTTAAAAAAGCATATTTACCCTAGTACAGAGTTCTACTAATACTGATGTAACATTTAGTTGACAGATTAATCAATTTTTTGTTTGGATTGGCCTCCCTAAATCTTTTTGACATAACAACAGTTCGCCCATGGGATGCTAATGCACAGAGTTTACCCCGAGTCTAGGATCAGTGAAATCATCATCACTCTAGGCCTTCTAAGAGTGGAGTCCAAACTGCCTCAGCATCGCAGGGGGCCCATTCTAATGAAGACAAAGTCCTCCACCCGTTTCCAAAACATTGAGGGGCCACTCAAATGTAAGGGGCAGTCGAACCGAAGCTGCAGGCGTTTGTAATAATTCAGATTTTTTATTTAATCCTCATCCTAACTTTTGTTTGTTTCCTAAATTTAAAAAAAGCATATTTACCCTAGGACAGAGATCTACTAACACTGATGTAACATTTAGGTGACAGATTAATAAATTTTTTATTTGGATTGGCTAACCTAAATCTTTTTGACATAACAACAGTTCGCCCATGGGATGCTAATGCACAGAGTCCACTACGGGTCTAGGATCAGTGAAATCACTATCACTCTAGGCCTTCTAAGAGTGGAGTCCAAACTGCCTCAGCATCGCAGGGGGGCCCATTCTAATGAAGACAAAGTCCTCCACCCGTTTCCAAAACATTGAGGGGCCACTCAAAAGAAAGGGGCAGTCGAGCCGAAGCTTCAGACGGTTGTCTTCATCCTGAATTTTTATTTAATCCTCATCCTAACTTTTGTTTCTTTCCTAAGTTTAAAAAAGCATATTTACCCTAGTACAGAGTTCTACTAATACTGATGTAACATTTAGGTGACAGATTAATTCATTTTTTGTTTGGATTGGCCTCCCTAAATCTTTTTGACATAACAACAGTTCGCCCATGGGATGCTAATGCACAGAGTTTACCCCGGGTCCAGGATCAGTGAAATCATCATCACTCTAGGCCTTCTAAGAGTGGAGTCCAAACTGCCTCAGCATCGCAGGGGGCCCATTCTAATGAAGACAAAGTCCTCCACCCGTTTCCAAAACATTGAGGGGCCACTCAAATGTAAGGGACAGTCGAACCGAAGCTGCAGGCGTTTGTAATAATTCAGATTTTTTATTTAATCCTCATCCTAACTTTTGTTTGTTTCCTAAGTTTAAAAAAGCATATCTACCCTAGGACAGAGATCTACTAACATTGATGTAACATTTAGGTGACAGATTAATAAATTTTTTGGTTGGATTGGCTAACCTAAATCTTTTTGACATAACAACAGTTCGCCCATGGGATGCTAATGCACAGAGTCCACTACGGGTCTAGGATCATTGAAATCACTATCACTCTAGGCCTTCTAAGAGTGGAGTCCAAACTGCCTCAGCATCGCAGGGGGGCCCATTCTAATGAAGACAAAGTCCTCCACCCGTTTCCAAAACATTGAGGGGCCACTCAAAAGAAAGGGGCAGTCGAGCCGAAGCTGCAGACGGTTGTCTTCATCCTGAATTTTTATTTAATCCTCATCCTAACTTTTGTTTCTTTCCTAAGTTTAAAAAAGCATATTTACCCTAGTACAGAGTTCTACTAATACTGATGTAACATTTAGTTGACAGATTAATCAATTTTTAGTTTGGATTGGTCTCCCTAAACCTTTTTGACATAACAACAGTTCGCCCATGGATGCTAATGCACAGAGTTTACCCCGTGTCTAGGATCAGTGAAATCATCATCACTCTAGGCCTTCTAAGAGTGGAGTCCAAACTGCCTCAGCATCGCAGGGGGCCCATACTAATGAAGACAAAGTCCTCCACCCGTTTCCAAAACATTGAGGGGCCACTCAAATGTAAGGGGCAGTCGAACCGAAGCTGCAGACGTTTGTAATAATTCAGATTTTTTATTTAATCCTCATCCTAACTTTTGTTTGTTTCCTAAATTTAAAAAAGCATATTTACCCTAGGACAGAGATCTACTAACACTGATGTAACATTTAGGTGACAGATTAATACATTTTTTGGTTGGATTGGCTAACCTAAATCTTTTTGACATAACAACAGTTCGCCCATGGGATGCTAATGCACAGAGTCCACTACGGGTCTAGGATCAGTGAAATCACTATCACTCTAGGCCTTCTAAGAGTGGAGTCCAAACTGCCTCAGCATCGCAGGGGGGCCCATTCTAATGAAGACAAAGTCCTCCACCCGTTTCCAAAACATTGAGGGGCCACTCAAAAGAAAGGGGCAGTCGAGCCGAAGCTGCAGACGGTTGTCTTCATCCTGAATTTTTATTTAATCCTCATCCTAACTTTTGTTTCTTTCCTAAGTTTAAAAAAGCATATTTACCCTAGTACAGAGTTCTACTAATACTGATGTAACATTTAGTTGACAGATTAATCAATTTTTAGTTTGGATTGGTCTCCCTAAATCTTTTTGACATAACAACAGTTCGCCCATGGGATGCTAATGCACAGAGTTTACCCCGTGTCTAGGATCAGTGAAATCATCATCACTCTAGGCCTTCTAAGAGTGGAGTCCAAACTGCCTCAGCATCGCAGGGGGCCCATTCTAATGAAGACAAAGTCCTCCACCCGTTTCCAAAACATTGAGGGGCCACTCAAATGTAAGGGGCAGTCGAACCGAAGCTGCAGGCGTTTGTAATAATTCAGATTTTTTATTTAATCCTCATCCTAACTTTTGTTTGTTTCCTAAATTTAAAAAAGCATATTTACCCTAGGACAGAGATCTACTAACACTGATGTAACATTTAGGTGACAGATTAATACATTTTTTGGTTGGATTGGCTAACCTAAATCTTTTTGACATAACAACAGTTCGCCCATGGGATGCTAATGCACAGAGTCCACTACGGGTCTAGGATCAGTGAAATCACTATCACTCTAGGCCTTCTAAGAGTGGAGTCCAAACTGCCTCAGCATCGCAGGGGGGCCCATTCTAATGAAGACAAAGTCCTCCACCCGTTTCCAAAACATTGAGGGGCCACTCAAAAGAAAGGGGCAGTCGAGCCGAAGCTGCAGACGGTTGTCTTCATCCTGAATTTTTATTTAATCCTCATCCTAACTTTTGTTTCTTTCCTAAGTTTAAAAAAGCATATTTACCCTAGTACAGAGTTCTACTAATACTGATGTAACATTTAGGTGACAGATTAATACATTTTTTGTTTGGATTGGCCTCCCTAAATCTTTTTGACATAACAACAGTTCGCCCATGGGATGCTAATGCGCAGAGTTTACCCCGGGTCCAGGATCAGTGAAATCATCATCACTCTAGGCCTTCTAAGAGTGGGAGTCCAAACTGCCTCAGCATCGCAGGGGGCCCATTCTAATGAAGACAAAGTCCTCTACCCATTTCCAAAACATTGAGGGGCCACTCAAATGTAAGGGACAGTCGAACCGAAGCTGCAGGCGTTTGTAATAATTCAGATTTTTTATTTAATCCTCATCCTAACTTTTGTTTGTTTCCTAAATTTAAAAAAGCATATTTACCCTAGGACAGAGATCTACTAACACTGATGTAACATTTAGGTGACAGATTAATACATTTTTTGGTTGGATTGGCTAACCTAAATCTTTTTGACATAACAACAGTTCGCCCATGGGATGCTAATGCACAGAGTCCACTACGGGTCTAGGATCAGTGAAATCACTATCACTCTAGGCCTTCTAAGAGTGGAGTCCAAACTGCCTCAGCATCGCAGGGGGGCCCATTCTAATGAAGACAAAGTCCTCCACCCGTTTCCAAAACATTAAGGGGCCACTCAAAAGAAAGGGGCAGTCGAGCCGAAGCTGCAGACGGTTGTCTTCATCCTGAATTTTTATTTAATCCTCATCCTAACTTTTGTTTCTTTCCTAAGTTTAAAAAAGCATATTTACCCTAGTACAGAGTTCTACTAATACTGATGTAACATTTAGGTGACAGATTAATACATTTTTTGTTTGGATTGGCCTCCCTAAATCTTTTTGACATAACAACAGTTCGCCCATGGGATGCTAATGCACAGAGTTTACCCCGGGTCCAGGATCAGTGAAGTCATCATCACTCTAGGCCTTCTAAGAGTGGGAGTCCAAACTGCCTCAGCATCGCAGGGGGCCCATTCTAATGAAGACAAAGTCCTCCACCCATTTCCAAAACATTGAGGGGCCACTCAAATGTAAGGGACAGTCGAACCGAAGCTGCAGGCGTTTGTAATAATTCAGATTTTTTATTTAATCCTCATCCTAACTTTTGTTTGTTTCCTAAATTTAAAAAAGCATATTTACCCTAGGACAGAGATCTACTAACACTGATGTAACATTTAGGTGACAGATTAATACATTTTTTGGTTGGATTGGCTAACCTAAATCTTTTTGACATAACAACAGTTCGCCCATGGGATGCTAATGCACAGAGTCCACTACGGGTCTAGGATCAGTGAAATCACTATCACTCTAGGCCTTCTAAGAGTGGAGTCCAAACTGCCTCAGTATCGCAGGGGGGCCCATTCTAATGAAGACAATGTCCTCCACCCGTTTCCAAAACATTGAGGGGCCACTCAAATGTAAGGGGCAGTCGAACCGAAGCTGCAGGCGTTTGTAATAATTCAGATTTTTTATTTAATCCTCATCTTAACTTTTGTTTGTTTCCTAAATTTAAAAAAGCATATTTACCCTAGGACAGAGATCTACTAACACTGATGTAACATTTAGGTGACAGATTAATACATTTTTTGGTTGGATTGGCTAACCTAAATCTTTTTGACATAACAACAGTTCGCCCATGGGATGCTAATGCACAGAGTCCACTACGGGTCTAGGATCAGTGAAATCACTATCACTCTAGGCCTTCTAAGAGTGGAGTCCAAACTGCCTCAGCATCGCAGGGGGGCCCATTCTAATGAAGACAATGTCCTTCACCCGTTTCCAAAACATTGAGGGGCCACTCAAAAGAAAGGGGCAGTCGAGCCGAAGCTGCAGACGTTTGTCTTCATCCTGAATTTTTATTTAATCCTCATCCTAACTTTTGTATCTTTCCTAAGTTTAAAAAAGCATTTTTACCCTAGTACAGAGTTCTACTAATACTGATGTAACATTTAGGTGACAGATTAATACATTTTTTGTTTGGATTGGCCTCCCTAAATCTTTTTGACATAACAACAGTTCGCCCATGGGATGCTAATGCACAGAGTTTACCCCGAGTCTAGGATCAGTGAAATCATCATCACTCTAGGCCTTCTAAGAGTGGAGTCCAAACTGCCTCAGCATCGCAGGGGGGCCCATTCTAATGAAGACAATGTCCTTCACCCGTTTCCAAAACATTGAGGGGCCACTCAAAAGAAAGGGGCAGTCGAGCCGAAGCTGCAGACGTTTGTCTTCATCCTGAATTTTTATTTAATCCTCATCCTAACTTTTGTATCTTTCCTAAGTTTAAAAAAGCATTTTTACCCTAGTACAGAGTTCTACTAATACTGATGTAACATTTAGGTGACAGATTAATACATTTTTTGTTTGGATTGGCCTCCCTAAATCTTTTTGACATAACAACAGTTCGCCCATGGGATGCTAATGCACAGAGTTTACCCCGAGTCTAGGATCAGTGAAATCATCATCACTCTAGGCCTTCTAAGAGTGGAGTCCAAACTGCCTCAGCATCGCAGGGGGCCCATTCTAATGAAGACAAAGTCCTCCACCCGTTTCCAAAACATTGAGGGGCCACTCAAATGTAAGGGGCAGTCGAACCGAAGCTGCAGGCGTTTGTAATAATTCAGATTTTTTATTTAATCCTCATCCTAACTTTTGTTTGTTTCCTAAATTTAAAAAAGCATATTTACCCTAGGACAGAGATCTACTAACACTGATGTAACATTTAGGTGACAGATTAATACATTTTTTGGTTGGATTGGCTAACCTAAATCTTTTTGACATAACAACAGTTCGCCCATGGGATGCTAATGCACAGAGTCCACTACGGGTCTAGGATCAGTGAAATCACTATCACTCTAGGCCTTCTAAGAGTGGAGTCCAAACTGCCTCAGCATCGCAGGGGGGCCCATTCTAATGAAGACAATGTCCTCCACCCGTTTCCAAAACATTGAGGGGCCACTCAAAAGAAAGGGGCAGTCGAGCCGAAGCTGCAGACGGTTGTCTTCATCCTGAATTTGTATTTAATCCTCATCCTAACTTTTGTTTCTTTCCTAAGTTTAAAAAAGCATATTTACCCTAGTACAGAGTTCTACTAATACTGATGTAACATTTAGGTGACAGATTAATACATTTTTTGTTTGGATTGGCCTCCCTAAATCTTTTTGACATAACAACAGTTCGCCCATGGGATGCTAATGCACAGAGTTTACCCCGAGTCTAGGATCAGTGAAATCATCATCACTCTAGGCCTTCTAAGAGTGGAGTCCAAACTGCCTCAGCATCGCAGGGGGCCCATTCTAATGAAGACAAAGTCCTCCACCCGTTTCCAAAACATTGAGGGGCCACTCAAATGTAAGGGGCAGTCGAACCGAAGCTGCAGGCGTTTGTAATAATTCAGATTTTTTATTTAATCCTCATCTTAACTTTTGTTTGTTTCCTAAATTTAAAGAAGCATATTTACCCTAGGACAGAGATCTACTAACACTGATGTAACATTTAGGTGACAGATTAATACATTTTTTGGTTGGATTGGCTAACCTAAATCTTTTTGACATAACAACAGTTCGCCCATGGGATGCTAATGCACAGAGTCCACTACGGGTCTAGGATCAGTGAAATCACTATCACTCTAGGCCTTCTAAGAGTGGAGTCCAAACTGCCTCAGCATCGCAGGGGGGCCCATTCTAATGAAGACAATGTCCTCCACCCGTTTCCAAAACATTGAGGGGCCACTCAAAAGAAAGGGGCAGTCGAGCCGAAGCTGCAGACGGTTGTCTTCATCCTGAATTTGTATTTAATCCTCATCCTAACTTTTGTTTCTTTCCTAAGTTTAAAAAAGCATATTTACCCTAGTACAGAGTTCTACTAATACTGATGTAACATTTAGTTGACAGATTAATCAATTTTTTGTTTGGATTGGCCTCCCTAAATCTTTTTGACATAACAACAGTTCGCCCATGGGATGCTAATGCACAGAGTTTACCCCGAGTCTAGGATCAGTGAAATCATCATCACTCTAGGCCTTCTAAGAGTGGAGTCCAAACTGCCTCAGCATCGCAGGGGGCCCATTCTAATGAAGACAAAGTCCTCCACCCGTTTCCAAAACATTGAGGGGCCACTCAAATGTAAGGGGCAGTCGAACCGAAGCTGCAGGCGTTTGTAATAATTCAGATTTTTTATTTAATCCTCATCCTAACTTTTGTTTGTTTCCTAAATTTAAAAAAAGCATATTTACCCTAGGACAGAGATCTACTAACACTGATGTAACATTTAGGTGACAGATTAATAAATTTTTTATTTGGATTGGCTAACCTAAATCTTTTTGACATAACAACAGTTTGCCAATGTGATGCTAATGCGCAGAGTCCACTATGGGTCTAGGATCAGTGAAATCACTATCACTCTAGGCCTTCTAAGAGTGGAGTCCAAACTGCCTCAGCATCGCAGGGGGGCCCATTCTAATGAAGACAATGTCCTCCACCCGTTTCCAAAACATTGAGGGGCCACTCAAAAGAAAGGGGCAGTCGAGCCGAAGCTGCAGACGGTTGTCTTCATCCTGAATTTGTATTTAATCCTCATCCTAACTTTTGTTTCTTTCCTAAGTTTAAAAAAGCATATTTACCCTAGTACAGAGTTGTACTAATACTGATGTAACATTTAGGTGACAGATTAATACATTTTTTGTTTGGATTGGCCTCCCTAAATCTTTTTGACATAACAACAGTTCGCCCATGGGATGCTAATGCACAGAGTTTACCCCGAGTCTAGGATCAGTGAAATCATCATCACTCTAGGCCTTCTAAGAGTGGAGTCCAAACTGCCTCAGCATCGCAGGGGGCCCATTCTAATGAAGACAAAGTCCTCCACCCGTTTCCAAAACATTGAGGGGCCACTCAAATGTAAGGGGCAGTCGAACCGAAGCTGCAGGCGTTTGTAATAATTCAGATTTTTTATTTAATCCTCATCCTAACTTTTGTTTGTTTCCTAAATTTAAAAAAGCATATTTACCCTAGGACAGAGATCTACTAACACTGATGTAACATTTAGGTGACAGATTAATACATTTTTTGGATGGATTGGCTAACCTAAATCTTTTTGACATAACAACAGTTTGCCAATGGGATGCTAATGCGCAGAGTCCACTATGGGTCTAGGATCAGTGAAATCACTATCACTCTAGGCCTTCTAAGAGTGGAGTCCAAACTGCCTCAGCATCGCAGGGGGGCCCATTCTAATGATGACAATGTCCTCCACCCGTTTCCAAAACATTGAGGGGCCACTCAAAAGAAAGGGGCAGTCGAGCCGAAGCTGCAGACGGTTGTCTTCATCCTGAATTTGTATTTAATCCTCATCCTAACTTTTGTTTCTTTCCTAAGTTTAAAAAAGCATATTTACCCTAGTACAGAGTTGTACTAATACTGATGTAACATTTAGGTGACAGATTAATACATTTTTTGTTTGGATTGGCCTCCCTAAATCTTTTTGACATAACAACAGTTCGCCCATGGGATGCTAATGCACAGAGTTTACCCCGAGTCTAGGATCAGTGAAATCATCATCACTCTAGGCCTTCTAAGAGTGGAGTCCAAACTGCCTCAGCATCGCAGGGGGCCCATTCTAATGAAGACAAAGTCCTCCACCCGTTTCCAAAACATTGAGGGGCCACTCAAATGTAAGGGGCAGTCGAACCGAAGCTGCAGGCGTTTGTAATAATTCAGATTTTTTATTTAATCCTCATCCTAACTTTTGTTTGTTTCCTAAATTTAAAAAAGCATATTTACCCTAGGACAGAGATCTACTAACACTGATGTAACATTTAGGTGACAGATTAATACATTTTTTGGATGGATTGGCTAACCTAAATCTTTTTGACATAACAACAGTTCGCCCATGGGATGCTAATGCACAGAGTCCACTACGGGTCTAGGATCAGTGAAATCACTATCACTCTAGGCCTTCTAAGAGTGGAGTCCAAACTGCCTCAGCATCGCAGGGGGGCCCATTCTAATGAAGACAATGTCCTCCACCCGTTTCCAAAACATTGAGGGGCCACTCAAAATAAAGGGGCAGTCGAGCCGAAGCTGCAGACGGTTGTCTTCATCCTGAATTTGTATTTAATCCTCATCCTAACTTTTGTTTCTTTCCTAAGTTTAAAAAAGCATATTTACCCTAGTACAGAGTTCTACTAATACTGATGTAACATTTAGTTGACAGATTAATCAATTTTTTGTTTGGATTGGCCTCCCTAAATCTTTTTGACATAACAACAGTTCGCCCATGGGATGCTAATGCACAGAGTTTACCCCGAGTCTAGGATCAGTGAAATCATCATCACTCTAGGCCTTCTAAGAGTGGAGTCCAAACTGCCTCAGCATCGCAGGGGGCCCATTCTAATGAAGACAAAGTCCTCCACCCGTTTCCAAAACATTGAGGGGCCACTCAAATGTAAGGGGCAGTCGAACCGAAGCTGCAGGCGTTTGTAATAATTCAGATTTTTTATTTAATCCTCATCCTAACTTTTGTTTGTTTCCTAAATTTAAAAAAAGCATATTTACCCTAGGACAGAGATCTACTAACACTGATGTAACATTTAGGTGACAGATTAATACATTTTTTATTTGGATTGGCTAACCTAAATCTTTTTGACATAACAACAGTTTGCCAATGGGATGCTAATGCGCAGAGTCCACTACGGGTCTAGGATCAGTGAAATCACTATCACTCTAGGCCTTCTAAGAGTGGAGTCCAAACTGCCTCAGCATCGCAGGGGGGCCCATTCTAATGAAGACAAAGTCCTCCACCCGTTTCCAAAACATTGAGGGGCCACTCAAAAGAAAGGGGCAGTCGAGCCGAAGCTGCAGACGGTTGTCTTCATCCTGAATTTTTATTTAATCCTCATCCTAACTTTTGTTTCTTTCCTAAGTTTAAAAAAGCATATTTACCCTAGTACAGAGTTCTACTAATACTGATGTAACATTTAGGTGACAGATTAATACATTTTTTGTTTGGATTGGCCTCCCTAAATCTTTTTGACATAACAACAGTTCGCCCATGGGATGCTAATGCACAGAGTTTACCCCGAGTCTAGGATCAGTGAAATCATCATCACTCTAGGCCTTCTAAGAGTGGAGTCCAAACTGCCTCAGCATCGCAGGGGGCCCATTCTAATGAAGACAAAGTCCTCCACCCGTTTCCAAAACATTGAGGGGCCACTCAAATGTAAGGGGCAGTCGAACCGAAGCTACAGACGTTTGTAATAATTCAGATTTTTTATTTAATCCTCATCCTAACTTTTGTTTGTTTCCTAAGTTTAAAAAAGCATATCTACCCTAGGACAGAGATCTACTAACACTGATGTAACATTTAGGTGACAGATTAATACATTTTTTGGTTGGATTGGCTAACCTAAATCTTTTTGACATAACAACAGTTCGCCCATGGGATGCTAATGCACAGAGTCCACTACGGGTCTAGGATCAGTGAAATCACTATCACTCTAGGCCTTCTAAGAGTGGAGTCCAAACTGCCTCAGCATCGCAGGGGGGCCCATTATAATGAAGACAAAGTCCTCCACCCGTTTCCAAAACATTGAGGGGCCACTCAAAAGAAAGGGGCAGTCGAGCCGAAGCTGCAGACGGTTGTCTTCATCCTGAATTTGTATTTAATCCTCATCCTAACTTTTGTTTCTTTCCTAAGTTTAAAAAAGCATATTTACCCTAGTACAGAGTTCTACTAATACTGATGTAACATTTAGGTGACAGATTAATACATTTTTTGTTTGGATTGGCCTCCCTAAATCTTTTTGACATAACAACAGTTCGCCCATGGGATGCTAATGCACAGAGTTTACCCCGAGTCTAGGATCAGTGAAATCATCATCACTCTAGGCCTTCTAAGAGTGGAGTCCAAACTGCCTCAGCATCGCAGGGGGCCCATTCTAATGAAGACAAAGTCCTCCACCCGTTTCCAAAACATTGAGGGGCCACTCAAATGTAAGGGGCAGTCGAACCGAAGCTGCAGACGTTTGTAATAATTCAGATTTTTTATTTAATCCTCATCCTAACTTTTGTTTGTTTCCTAAGTTTAAAAAAGCATATCTACCCTAGGACAGAGATCTACTAACACTGATGTAACATTTAGGTGACAGATTAATACATTTTTTGGTTGGATTGGCTAACCTAAATCTTTTTGACATAACAACAGTTCGCCCATGGGATGCTAATGCACAGAGTCCACTACGGGTCTAGGATCAGTGAAATCACTATCACTCTAGGCCTTCTAAGAGTGGAGTCCAAACTGCCTCAGCATCGCAGGGGGGCCCATTATAATGAAGACAAAGTCCTCCACCCGTTTCCAAAACATTGAGGGGCCACTCAAAAGAAAGGGGCAGTCGAGCCGAAGCTGCAGACGGTTGTCTTCATCCTGAATTTGTATTTAATCCTCATCCTAACTTTTGTTTCTTTCCTAAGTTTAAAAAAGCATATTTACCCTAGTACAGAGTTCTACTAATACTGATGTAACATTTAGGTGACAGATTAATACATTTTTTGTTTGGATTGGCCTCCCTAAATCTTTTTGACATAACAACAGTTCGCCCATGGGATGCTAATGAACAGAGTCCACTACGGGTCTAGGATCAGTGAAATCACTATCACTCTAGGCCTTCTAAGAGTGGAGTCCAAACTGCCTCAGCATCGCAGGGGGGCCCATTCTAATGAAGACAAAGTCCTCCACCCGTTTCCAAAACATTGAGGGGCCACTCAAAAGAAAGGGGCAGTCGAGCCGAAGCTGCAGACGGTTGTCTTCATCCTGAATTTTTATTTAATCCTCATCCTAACTTTTGTTTCTTTCCTAAGTTTAAAAAAGCATATTTACCCTAGTACAGAGTTCTACTAATACTGATGTAACATTTAGGTGACAGATTAATACATTTTTTGTTTGGATTGGCCTCCCTAAATCTTTTTGACATAACAACAGTTCGCCCATGGGATGCTAATGCACAGAGTTTACCCCGAGTCTAGGATCAGTGAAATCATCATCACTCTAGGCCTTCTAAGAGTGGAGTCCAAACTGCCTCAGCATCGCAGGGGGCCCATTCTAATGAAGACAAAGTCCTCCACCCGTTTCCAAAACATTGAGGGGCCACTCAAATGTAAGGGGCAGTCGAACCGAAGCTACAGACGTTTGTAATAATTCAGATTTTTTATTTAATCCTCATCCTAACTTTTGTTTGTTTCCTAAGTTTAAAAAAGCATATCTACCCTAGGACAGAGATCTACTAACACTGATGTAACATTTAGGTGACAGATTAATACATTTTTTGGTTGGATTGGCTAACCTAAATCTTTTTGACATAACAACAGTTTGCCCATGGGATGCTAATGCACAGAGTCCACTACGGGTCTAGGATCAGTGAAATCACTATCACTCTAGGCCTTCTAAGAGTGGAGTCCAAACTGCCTCAGCATCGCAGGGGGGCCCATTATAATGAAGACAAAGTCCTCCACCCGTTTCCAAAACATTGAGGGGCCACTCAAAAGAAAGGGGCAGTCGAGCCGAAGCTGCAGACGGTTGTCTTCATCCTGAATTTGTATTTAATCCTCATCCTAACTTTTGTTTCTTTCCTAAGTTTAAAAAAGCATATTTACCCTAGTACAGAGTTCTACTAATACTGATGTAACATTTAGGTGACAGATTAATACATTTTTTGTTTGGATTGGCCTCCCTAAATCTTTTTGACATAACAACAGTTCGCCCATGGGATGCTAATGCACAGAGTTTACCCCGAGTCTAGGATCAGTGAAATCATCATCACTCTAGGCCTTCTAAGAGTGGAGTCCAAACTGCCTCAGCATCGCAGGGGGCCCATTCTAATGAAGACAAAGTCCTCCACCCGTTTCCAAAACATTGAGGGGCCACTCAAATGTAAGGGGCAGTCGAACCGAAGCTGCAGACGTTTGTAATAATTCAGATTTTTTATTTAATCCTCATCCTAACTTTTGTTTGTTTCCTAAGTTTAAAAAAGCATATCTACCCTAGGACAGAGATCTACTAACACTGATGTAACATTTAGGTGACAGATTAATACATTTTTTGGTTGGATTGGCTAACCTAAATCTTTTTGACATAACAACAGTTCGCCCATGGGATGCTAATGCACAGAGTCCACTACGGGTCTAGGATCAGTGAAATCACTATCACTCTAGGCCTTCTAAGAGTGGAGTCCAAACTGCCTCAGCATCGCAGGGGGGCCCATTATAATGAAGACAAAGTCCTCCACCCGTTTCCAAAACATTGAGGGGCCACTCAAAAGAAAGGGGCAGTCGAGCCGAAGCTGCAGACGGTTGTCTTCATCCTGAATTTGTATTTAATCCTCATCCTAACTTTTGTTTCTTTCCTAAGTTTAAAAAAGCATATTTACCCTAGTACAGAGTTCTACTAATACTGATGTAACATTTAGGTGACAGATTAATACATTTTTTGTTTGGATTGGCCTCCCTAAATCTTTTTGACATAACAACAGTTCGCCCATGGGATGCTAATGAACAGAGTCCACTACGGGTCTAGGATCAGTGAAATCACTATCACTCTAGGCCTTCTAAGAGTGGAGTCCAAACTGCCTCAGCATCGCAGGGGGGCCCATTATAATGAAGACAAAGTCCTCCACCCGTTTCCAAAACATTGAGGGGCCACTCAAAAGAAAGGGGCAGTCGAGCCGAAGCTGCAGACGGTTGTCTTCATCCTGAATTTGTATTTAATCCTCATCCTAACTTTTGTTTCTTTCCTAAGTTTAAAAAAGCATATTTACCCTAGTACAGAGTTCTACTAATACTGATGTAACATTTAGGTGACAGATTAATACATTTTTTGTTTGGATTGGCCTCCCTAAATCTTTTTGACATAACAACAGTTCGCCCATGGGATGCTAATGCACAGAGTTTACCCCGAGTCTAGGATCAGTGAAATCATCATCACTCTAGGCCTTCTAAGAGTGGAGTCCAAACTGCCTCAGCATCGCAGGGGGCCCATTCTAATGAAGACAAAGTCCTCCACCCGTTTCCAAAACATTGAGGGGCCACTCAAATGTAAGGGGCAGTCGAACCGAAGCTGCAGACGTTTGTAATAATTCAGATTTTTTATTTAATCCTCATCCTAACTTTTTTTTGTTTCCTAAATTTAAAAAAGCATATTTACCCTAGGACAGAGATCTACTAACACTGATGTAACATTTAGGTGACAGATTAATACATTTTTTGGTTGGATTGGCTAACCTAAATCTTTTTGACATAACAACAGTTCGCCCATGGGATGCTAATGCACAGAGTCCACTACGGGTCTAGGATCAGTGAAATCACTATCACTCTAGGCCTTCTAAGAGTGGAGTCCAAACTGCCTCAGCATCGCAGGGGGGCCCATTCTAATGAAGACAAAGTCCTCCACCCGTTTCCAAAACATTGAGGGGCCACTCAAAAGAAAAGGGCAGTCGAGCCGAAGCTGGAGACGGTTGTCTTCATCCTGAATTTGTATTTAATCCTCATCCTAACTTTTGTTTCTTTCCTAAGTTTAAAAAAGCATATTTACCCTAGTACAGAGTTCTACTAATACTGATGTAACATTTAGTTGACAGATTAATAAATTTTTTATTTGGATTGGCCTCCCTAAATCTTTTTGACATAACAACAGTTCGCCCATGGGATGCTAATGCACAGAGTTTACCCCGGGTCCAGGATCAGTGAAATCATCATCACTCTAGGCCTTCTAAGAGTGGAGTCCAAACTGCCTCAGCATCGCAGGGGGGCCCATTCTAATGAAGACAATGTCCTCCACCCATTTCCAAAACATTGAGGGGCCACTCAAAAGAAAGGGGCAGTCGAGCCGAAGCTGGAGACGGTTGTCTTCATCCTGAATTTGTATTTAATCCTCATCCTAACTTTTGTTTCTTTCCTAAGTTTAAAAAAGCATATTTACCCTAGTACAGAGTTCTACTAATACTGATGTAACATTTAGGTGACAGATTAATACATTTTTTGGTTGGATTGGCTAACCTAAATCTTTTTGACATAACAACAGTTCGCCCATGGGATGCTAATGCACAGAGTCCACTACGGGTCTAGGATCAGTGAAATCACTATCACTCTAGGCCTTCTAAGAGTGGAGTCCAAACTGCCTCAGCATCGCAGGGGGGCCCATTCTAATGAAGACAAAGTCCTCCACCCGTTTCCAAAACATTGAGGGGCCACTCAAAAGAAAGGGGCAGTCGAGCCGAAGCTGCAGACGGTTGTCTTCATCCTGAATTTTTATTTAATCCTCATCCTAACTTTTGTTTCTTTCCTAAGTTTAAAAAAGCATATTTACCCTAGTACAGAGTTCTACTAATACTGATGTAACATTTAGTTGACAGATGAATCAATTTTTTATTTGGATTGGCCTCCCTAAATCTTTTTGACATAACAACAGTTCGCCCATGGGATGCTAATGCACAGAGTTTACCCCGGGTCCAGGATCAGTGAAATCATCATCACTCTAGGCCTTCTAAGAGTGGAGTCCAAACTGCCTCAGCATCGCAGGGGGCCCATTCTAATGAAGACAAAGTCCTCCACCCGTTTCCAAAACATTGAGGGGCCACTCAAATGTAAGGGACAGTCGAACCGAAGCTGCAGGCGTTTGTAATAATTCAGATTTTTTATTTAATCCTCATCCTAACTTTTGTTTGTTTCCTAAATTTAAAAAAGCATATTTACCCTAGGACAGAGATCTACTAACACTGATGTAACATTTAGGTGACAGATTAATACATTTTTTGGATGGATTGGCTAACCTAAATCTTTTTGACATAACAACAGTTCGCCCATGGGATGCTAATGCACAGAGTTTACCCCGAGTCTAGGATCAGTGAAATCATCATCACTCTAGGCCTTCTAAGAGTGGAGTCCAAACTGCCTCAGCATCGCAGGGGGCCCATTCTAATGAAGACAAAGTCCTCCACCCGTTTCCAAAACATTGAGGGGCCACTCAAATGTAAGGGGCAGTCGAACCGAAGCTGCAGGCGTTTGTAATAATTCAGATTTTTTATTTAATCCTCATCCTAACTTTTGTTTGTTTCCTAAATTTAAAAAAAGCATATTTACCCTAGGACAGAGATCTACTAACACTGATATAACATTTAGGTGACAGATTAATAAATTTTTTATTTGGATTGGCTAACCTAAATCTTTTTGACATAACAACAGTTTGCCAATGGGATGCTAATGCGCAGAGTCCACTACGGGTCTAGGATCAGTGAAATCACTATCACTCTAGGCCTTCTAAGAGTGGAGTCCAAACTGCCTCAGCATCGCAGGGGGGCCCATTCTAATGAAGACAAAGTCCTCCACCCGTTTCCAAAACATTGAGGGGCCACTCAAAAGAAAGGGGCAGTCGAGCCGAAGCTGCAGACGGTTGTCTTCATCCTGAATTTTTATTTAATCCTCATCCTAACTTTTGTTTCTTTCCTAAGTTTAAAAAAGCATATTTACCCTAGTACAGAGTTCTACTAATACTGATGTAACATTTAGGTGACAGATTAATACATTTTTTGTTTGGATTGGCCTCCCTAAATCTTTTTGACATAACAACAGTTCGCCCATGGGATGCTAATGCACAGAGTTTACCCCGAGTCTAGGATCAGTGAAATCATCATCACTCTAGGCCTTCTAAGAGTGGAGTCCAAACTGCCTCAGCATCGCAGGGGGCCCATTCTAATGAAGACAAAGTCCTCCACCCGTTTCCAAAACATTGAGGGGCCACTCAAATGTAAGGGGCAGTCGAACCGAAGCTACAGACGTTTGTAATAATTCAGATTTTTTATTTAATCCTCATCCTAACTTTTGTTTGTTTCCTAAGTTTAAAAAAGCATATCTACCCTAGGACAGAGATCTACTAACACTGATGTAACATTTAGGTGACAGATTAATACATTTTTTGGTTGGATTGGCTAACCTAAATCTTTTTGACATAACAACAGTTCGCCCATGGGATGCTAATGCACAGAGTCCACTACGGGTCTAGGATCAGTGAAATCACTATCACTCTAGGCCTTCTAAGAGTGGAGTCCAAACTGCCTCAGCATCGCAGGGGGGCCCATTATAATGAAGACAAAGTCCTCCACCCGTTTCCAAAACATTGAGGGGCCACTCAAAAGAAAGGGGCAGTCGAGCCGAAGCTGCAGACGGTTGTCTTCATCCTGAATTTGTATTTAATCCTCATCCTAACTTTTGTTTCTTTCCTAAGTTTAAAAAAGCATATTTACCCTAGTACAGAGTTCTACTAATACTGATGTAACATTTAGGTGACAGATTAATACATTTTTTGTTTGGATTGGCCTCCCTAAATCTTTTTGACATAACAACAGTTCGCCCATGGGATGCTAATGCACAGAGTTTACCCCGAGTCTAGGATCAGTGAAATCATCATCACTCTAGGCCTTCTAAGAGTGGAGTCCAAACTGCCTCAGCATCGCAGGGGGCCCATTCTAATGAAGACAAAGTCCTCCACCCGTTTCCAAAACATTGAGGGGCCACTCAAATGTAAGGGGCAGTCGAACCGAAGCTACAGACGTTTGTAATAATTCAGATTTTTTATTTAATCCTCATCCTAACTTTTGTTTGTTTCCTAAGTTTAAAAAAGCATATCTACCCTAGGACAGAGATCTACTAACACTGATGTAACATTTAGGTGACAGATTAATACATTTTTTGGTTGGATTGGCTAACCTAAATCTTTTTGACATAACAACAGTTCGCCCATGGGATGCTAATGCACAGAGTCCACTACGGGTCTAGGATCAGTGAAATCACTATCACTCTAGGCCTTCTAAGAGTGGAGTCCAAACTGCCTCAGCATCGCAGGGGGGCCCATTATAATGAAGACAAAGTCCTCCACCCGTTTCCAAAACATTGAGGGGCCACTCAAAAGAAAGGGGCAGTCGAGCCGAAGCTGCAGACGGTTGTCTTCATCCTGAATTTGTATTTAATCCTCATCCTAACTTTTGTTTCTTTCCTAAGTTTAAAAAAGCATATTTACCCTAGTACAGAGTTCTACTAATACTGATGTAACATTTAGGTGACAGATTAATACATTTTTTGTTTGGATTGGCCTCCCTAAATCTTTTTGACATAACAACAGTTCGCCCATGGGATGCTAATGCACAGAGTTTACCCCGAGTCTAGGATCAGTGAAATCATCATCACACTAGGCCTTCTAAGAGTGGAGTCCAAACTGCCTCAGCATCGCAGGGGGCCCATTCTAATGAAGACAAAGTCCTCCACCCGTTTCCAAAACATTGAGGGGCCACTCAAATGTAAGGGGCAGTCGAACCGAAGCTGCAGACGTTTGTAATAATTCAGATTTTTTATTTAATCCTCATCCTAACTTTTGTTTGTTTCCTAAGTTTAAAAAAGCATATCTACCCTAGGACAGAGATCTACTAACACTGATGTAACATTTAGGTGACAGATTAATAATTTTTTTGGTTGGATTGGCTAACCTAAATCTTTTTGACATAACAACAGTTCGCCCATGGGATGCTAATGCACAGAGTCCACTACGGGTCTAGGATCAGTGAAATCACTATCACTCTAGGCCTTCTAAGAGTGGAGTCCAAACTGCCTCAGCATCGCAGGCGGGCCCATTATAATGAAGACAAAGTCCTCCACCCGTTTCCAAAACATTGAGGGGCCACTCAAAAGAAAGGGGCAGTCGAGCCGAAGCTGCAGACGGTTGTCTTCATCCTGAATTTGTATTTAATCCTCATCCTAACTTTTGTTTCTTTCCTAAGTTTAAAAAAGCATATTTACCCTAGTACAGAGTTCTACTAATACTGATGTAACATTTAGGTGACAGATTAATACATTTTTTGTTTGGATTGGCCTCCCTAAATCTTTTTGACATAACAACAGTTCGCCCATGGGATGCTAATGAACAGAGTCCACTACGGGTCTAGGATCAGTGAAATCACTATCACTCTAGGCCTTCTAAGAGTGGAGTCCAAACTGCCTCAGCATCGCAGGGGGGCCCATTATAATGAAGACAAAGTCCTCCACCCGTTTCCAAAACATTGAGGGGCCACTCAAAAGAAAGGGGCAGTCGAGCCGAAGCTGCAGACGGTTGTCTTCATCCTGAATTTGTATTTAATCCTCATCCTAACTTTTGTTTCTTTCCTAAGTTTAAAAAAGCATATTTACCCTAGTACAGAGTTCTACTAATACTGATGTAACATTTAGGTGACAGATTAATACATTTTTTGTTTGGATTGGCCTCCCTAAATCTTTTTGACATAACAACAGTTCGCCCATGGGATGCTAATGCACAGAGTTTACCCCGAGTCTAGGATCAGTGAAATCATCATCACTCTAGGCCTTCTAAGAGTGGAGTCCAAACTGCCTCAGCATCGCAGGGGGCCCATTCTAATGAAGACAAAGTCCTCCACCCGTTTCCAAAACATTGAGGGGCCACTCAAATGTAAGGGGCAGTCGAACCGAAGCTGCAGACGTTTGTAATAATTCAGATTTTTTATTTAATCCTCATCCTAACTTTTGTTTGTTTCCTAAGTTTAAAAAAGCATATCTACCCTAGGACAGAGATCTACTAACACTGATGTAACATTTAGGTGACAGATTAATACATTTTTTGGTTGGATTTGCTAACCTAAATCTTTTTGACATAACAACAGTTCGCCCATGGGATGCTAATGCACAGAGTCCACTACGGGTCTAGGATCAGTGAAATCACTATCACTCTAGGCCTTCTAAGAGTGGAGTCCAAACTGCCTCAGCATCGCAGGGGGGCCCATTATAATGAAGACAAAGTCCTCCACCCGTTTCCAAAACATTGAGGGGCCACTCAAAAGAAAGGGGCAGTCGAGCCGAAGCTGCAGACGGTTGTCTTCATCCTGAATTTGTATTTAATCCTCATCCTAACTTTTGTTTCTTTCCTAAGTTTAAAAAAGCATATTTACCCTAGTACAGAGTTCTACTAATACTGATGTAACATTGAGGTGACAGATTAATACATTTTCTGTTTGGATTGGCCTCCCTAAATCTTTTTGACATAACAACAGTTCGCCCATGGGATGCTAATGCACAGAGTTTACCCCGAGTCTAGGATCAGTGAAATCATCATCACTCTAGGCCTTCTAAGAGTGGAGTCCAAACTGCCTCAGCATCACAGGGGGCCCATTCTAATGAAGACAAATTCCTCCACCCGTTTCCAAAACATTGAGGGGCCACTCAAATGTAAGGGGCAGTCGAACCGAAGCTGCAGGCGTTTGTAATAATTCAGATTTTTTATTTAATCCTCATCCTAACTTTTTTTTGTTTCCTAAATTTAAAAAAGCATATTTACCCTAGGACAGAGATCTACTAACACTGATGTAACATTTAGGTGACAGATTAATACATTTTTTGGTTGGATTGGCTAACCTAAATCTTTTTGACATAACAACAGTTCGCCCATGGGATGCTAATGCACAGAGTCCACTACGGGTCTAGGATCAGTGAAATCACTATCACTCTAGGCCTTCTAAGAGTGGAGTCCAAACTGCCTCTGCATCGCAGGGGGGCCCATTCTAATGAAGACAAAGTCCTCCACCCGTTTCCAAAACATTGAGGGGCCACTCAAAAGAAAAGGGCAGTCGAGCCGAAGCTGGAGACGGTTGTCTTCATCCTGAATTTGTATTTAATCCTCATCCTAACTTTTGTTTCTTTCCTAAGTTTAAAAAAGCATATTTACCCTAGTACAGAGTTCTACTAATACTGATGTAACATTTAATTGACAGATTAATAAATTTTTTATTTGGATTGGCCTCCCTAAATCTTTTTGACATAACAACTGTTCGCCCATGGGATGCTAATGCACAGAGTTTACCCCGGGTCCAGGATCAGTGAAATCATCATCACTCTAGGCCTTCTAAGAGTGGAGTCCAAACTGCCTCAGCATCGCAGGGGGGCCCATTCTAATGAAGACAATGTCCTCCACCCATTTCCAAAACATTGAGGGGCCACTCAAAAGAAAGGGGCAGTCGAGCCGAAGCTGGAGACGGTTGTCTTCATCCTGAATTTGTATTTAATCCTCATCCTAACTTTTGTTTCTTTCCTAAGTTTAAAAAAGCATATTTACCCTAGTACAGAGTTCTACTAATACTGATGTAACATTTAGGTGACAGATTAATACATTTTTTGGTTGGATTGGCTAACCTAAATCTTTTTGACATAACAACAGTTCGCCCATGGGATGCTAATGCACAGAGTCCACTACGGGTCTAGGATCAGTGAAATCACTATCACTCTAGGCCTTCTAAGAGTGGAGTCCAAACTGCCTCAGCATCGCAGGGGGGCCCATTCTAATGAAGACAAAGTCCTCCACCCATTTCCAAAACATTGAGGGGCCACTCAAAAGAAAGGGGCAGTCGAGCCGAAGCTGCAGACGGTTGTCTTCATCCTGAATTTTTATTTAATCCTCATCCTAACTTTTGTTTCTTTCCTAAGTTTAAAAAAGCATATTTACCCTAGTACAGAGTTCTACTAATACTGATGTAACATTTAGTTGACAGATGAATCAATTTTTTATTTGGATTGGCCTCCCTAAATCTTTTTGACATAACAACAGTTCGCCCATGGGATGCTAATGCACAGAGTTTACCCCGAGTCTAGGATCAGTGAAATCATCATCACTCTAGGCCTTCTAAGAGTGGAGTCCAAACTGCCTCAGCATCGCAGGGGGCCCATTCTAATGAAGACAAAGTCCTCCACCCGTTTCCAAAACATTGAGGGGCCACTCAAATGTAAGGGGCAGTCGAACCGAAGCTGCAGGCGTTTGTAATAATTCAGATTTTTTATTTAATCCTCATCCTAACTTTTGTTTGTTTCCTAAATTTAAAAAAAGCATATTTACCCTAGGACAGAGATCTACTAACACTGATATAACATTTAGGTGACAGATTAATACATTTTTTATTTGGATTGGCTAACCTAAATCTTTTTGACATAACAACAGTTTGCCAATGGGATGCTAATGCGCAGAGTCCACTACGGGTCTAGGATCAGTGAAATCACTATCACTCTAGGCCTTCTAAGAGTGGAGTCCAAACTGCCTCAGCATCGCAGGGGGGCCCATTCTAATGAAGACAAAGTCCTCCACCCGTTTCCAAAACATTGAGGGGCCACTCAAAAGAAAGGGGCAGTCGAGCCGAAGCTGCAGACGGTTGTCTTCATCCTGAATTTTTATTTAATCCTCATCCTAACTTTTGTTTCTTTCCTAAGTTTAAAAAAGCATATTTACCCTAGTACAGAGTTCTACTAATACTGATGTAACATTTAGGTGACAGATTAATACATTTTTTGTTTGGATTGGCCTCCCTAAATCTTTTTGACATAACAACAGTTCGCCCATGGGATGCTAATGCACAGAGTTTACCCCGAGTCTAGGATCAGTGAAATCATCATCACTCTAGGCCTTCTAAGAGTGGAGTCCAAACTGCCTCAGCATCGCAGGGGGCCCATTCTAATGAAGACAAAGTCCTCCACCCGTTTCCAAAACATTGAGGGGCCACTCAAATGTAAGGGGCAGTCGAACCGAAGCTACAGACGTTTGTAATAATTCAGATTTTTTATTTAATCCTCATCCTAACTTTTGTTTGTTTCCTAAGTTTAAAAAAGCATATCTACCCTAGGACAGAGATCTACTAACACTGATGTAACATTTAGGTGACAGATTAATACATTTTTTGGTTGGATTGGCTAACCTAAATCTTTTTGACATAACAACAGTTCGCCCATGGGATGCTAATGCACAGAGTCCACTACGGGTCTAGGATCAGTGAAATCACTATCACTCTAGGCCTTCTAAGAGTGGAGTCCAAACTGCCTCAGCATCGCAGGGGGGCCCATTATAATGAAGACAAAGTCCTCCACCCGTTTCCAAAACATTGAGGGGCCACTCAAAAGAAAGGGGCAGTCGAGCCGAAGCTGCAGACGGTTGTCTTCATCCTGAATTTGTATTTAATCCTCATCCTAACTTTTGTTTCTTTCCTAAGTTTAAAAAAGCATATTTACCCTAGTACAGAGTTCTACTAATACTGATGTAACATTTAGGTGACAGATTAATACATTTTTTGTTTGGATTGGCCTCCCTAAATCTTTTTGACATAACAACAGTTCGCCCATGGGATGCTAATGCACAGAGTTTACCCCGAGTCTAGGATCAGTGAAATCATCATCACTCTAGGCCTTCTAAGAGTGGAGTCCAAACTGCCTCAGCATCGCAGGGGGCCCATTCTAATGAAGACAAAGTCCTCCACCCATTTCCAAAACATTGAGGGGCCACTCAAATGTAAGGGGCAGTCGAACCGAAGCTGCAGACGTTTGTAATAATTCAGATTTTTTATTTAATCCTCATCCTAACTTTTGTTTGTTTCCTAAGTTTAAAAAAGCATATCTACCCTAGGACAGAGATCTACTAACACTGATGTAACATTTAGGTGACAGATTAATACATTTTTTGGTTGGATTGGCTAACCTAAATCTTTTTGACATAACAACAGTTCGCCCATGGGATGCTAATGCACAGAGTCCACTACGGGTCTAGGATCAGTGAAATCACTATCACTCTAGGCCTTCTAAGAGTGGAGTCCAAACTGCCTCAGCATCGCAGGGGGGCCCATTATAATGAAGACAAAGTCCTCCACCCGTTTCCAAAACATTGAGGGGCCACTCAAAAGAAAGGGGCAGTCGAGCCGAAGCTGCAGACGGTTGTCTTCATCCTGAATTTGTATTTAATCCTCATCCTAACTTTTGTTTCTTTCCTAAGTTTAAAAAAGCATATTTACCCTAGTACAGAGTTCTACTAATACTGATGTAACATTTAGGTGACAGATTAATACATTTTTTGTTTGGATTGGCCTCCCTAAATCTTTTTGACATAACAACAGTTCGCCCATGGGATGCTAATGCACAGAGTTTACCCCGAGTCTAGGATCAGTGAAATCATCATCACTCTAGGCCTTCTAAGAGTGGAGTCCAAACTGCCTCAGCATCGCAGGGGGCCCATTCTAATGAAGACAAAGTCCTCCACCCGTTTCCAAAACATTGAGGGGCCACTCAAATGTAAGGGGCAGTCGAACCGAAGCTGCAGGCGTTTGTAATAATTCAGATTTTTTATTTAATCCTCATCCTAACTTTTGTTTGTTTCCTAAATTTAAAAAAAGCATATTTACCCTAGGACAGAGATCTACTAACACTGATATAACATTTAGGTGACAGATTAATACATTTTTTATTTGGATTGGCTAACCTAAATCTTTTTGACATAACAACAGTTTGCCAATGGGATGCTAATGCGCAGAGTCCACTACGGGTCTAGGATCAGTGAAATCACTATCACTCTAGGCCTTCTAAGAGTGGAGTCCAAACTGCCTCAGCATCGCAGGGGGGCCCATTCTAATGAAGACAAAGTCCTCCACCCGTTTCCAAAACATTGAGGGGCCACTCAAAAGAAAGGGGCAGTCGAGCCGAAGCTGCAGACGGTTGTCTTCATCCTGAATTTTTATTTAATCCTCATCCTAACTTTTGTTTCTTTCCTAAGTTTAAAAAAGCATATTTACCCTAGTACAGAGTTCTACTAATACTGATGTAACATTTAGGTGACAGATTAATACATTTTTTGTTTGGATTGGCCTCCCTAAATCTTTTTGACATAACAACAGTTCGCCCATGGGATGCTAATGCACAGAGTTTACCCCGAGTCTAGGATCAGTGAAATCATCATCACTCTAGGCCTTCTAAGAGTGGAGTCCAAACTGCCTCAGCATCGCAGGGGGCCCATTCTAATGAAGACAAAGTCCTCCACCCGTTTCCAAAACATTGAGGGGCCACTCAAATGTAAGGGGCAGTCGAACCGAAGCTACAGACGTTTGTAATAATTCAGATTTTTTATTTAATCCTCATCCTAACTTTTGTTTGTTTCCTAAGTTTAAAAAAGCATATCTACCCTAGGACAGAGATCTACTAACACTGATGTAACATTTAGGTGACAGATTAATACATTTTTTGGTTGGATTGGCTAACCTAAATCTTTTTGACATAACAACAGTTCGCCCATGGGATGCTAATGCACAGAGTCCACTACGGGTCTAGGATCAGTGAAATCACTATCACTCTAGGCCTTCTAAGAGTGGAGTCCAAACTGCCTCAGCATCGCAGGGGGGCCCATTATAATGAAGACAAAGTCCTCCACCCGTTTCCAAAACATTGAGGGGCCACTCAAAAGAAAGGGGCAGTCGAGCCGAAGCTGCAGACGGTTGTCTTCATCCTGAATTTGTATTTAATCCTCATCCTAACTTTTGTTTCTTTCCTAAGTTTAAAAAAGCATATTTACCCTAGTACAGAGTTCTACTAATACTGATGTAACATTTAGGTGACAGATTAATACATTTTTTGTTTGGATTGGCCTCCCTAAATCTTTTTGACATAACAACAGTTCGCCCATGGGATGCTAATGCACAGAGTTTACCCCGAGTCTAGGATCAGTGAAATCATCATCACTCTAGGCCTTCTAAGAGTGGAGTCCAAACTGCCTCAGCATCGCAGGGGGCCCATTCTAATGAAGACAAAGTCATTTCCAAAACATTGAGGGGCCACTCAAATGTAAGGGGCAGTCGAACCGAAGCTGCAGACGTTTGTAATAATTCAGATTTTTTATTTAATCCTCATCCTAACTTTTTTTTGTTTCCTAAATTTAAAAAAGCATATTTACCCTAGGACAGAGATCTACTAACACTGATGTAACATTTAGGTGACAGATTAATACATTTTTTGGTTGGATTGGCTAACCTAAATCTTTTTGACATAACAACAGTTCGCCCATGGGATGCTAATGCACAGAGTCCACTACGGGTCTAGGATCAGTGAAATCACTATCACTCTAGGCCTTCTAAGAGTGGAGTCCAAACTGCCTCAGCATCGCAGGGGGGCCCATTCTAATGAAGACAAAGTCCTCCACCCGTTTCCAAAACATTGAGGGGCCACTCAAAAGAAAGGGGCAGTCGAGCCGAAGCTGCAGACGGTTGTCTTCATCCTGAATTTTTATTTAATCCTCATCCTAACTTTTGTTTCTTTCCTAAGTTTAAAAAAGCATATTTACCCTAGTACAGAGTTCTACTAATACTGATGTAACATTTAGTTGACAGATGAATCAATTTTTTATTTGGATTGGCCTCCCTAAATCTTTTTGACATAACAACAGTTCGCCCATGGGATGCTAATGCACAGAGTTTACCCCGGGTCCAGGATCAGTGAAATCATCATCACTCTAGGCCTTCTAAGAGTGGAGTCCAAACTGCCTCAGCATCGCAGGGGGCCCATTCTAATGAAGACAAAGTCCTCCACCCGTTTCCAAAACATTGAGGGGCCACTCAAATGTAAGGGACAGTCGAACCGAAGCTGCAGGCGTTTGTAATAATTCAGATTTTTTATTTAATCCTCATCCTAACTTTTGTTTGTTTCCTAAATTTAAAAAAGCATATTTACCCTAGGACAGAGATCTACTAACACTGATGTAACATTTAGGTGACAGATTAATACATTTTTTGGTTGGATTGGCTAACCTAAATCTTTTTGACATAACAACAGTTCGCCCATGGGATGCTAATGCACAGAGTCCACTACGGGTCTAGAATCAGTGAAATCACTATCACTCTAGGCCTTCTAAGAGTGGAGTCCAAACTGCCTCAGCATCGCAGGGGGGCCCATTCTAATGAAGACAATGTCCTCCACCCGTTTCCAAAACATTGAGGGGCCACTCAAAAGAAAGGGGCAGTCGAGCCGAAGCTGCAGACGGTTGTCTTCATCCTGAATTTTTATTTAATCCTCATCCTAACTTTTGTTTCTTTCCTAAGTTTAAAAAAGCATATTTACCCTAGTACAGAGTTCTACTAATACTGATGTAACATTTAGTTGACAGATGAATCAATTTTTTATTTGGATTGGCCTCCCTAAATCTTTTTGACATAACAACAGTTCGCCCATGGGATGCTAATGCACAGAGTTTACCCCGGGTCCAGGATCAGTGAAATCATCATCACTCTAGGCCTTCTAAGAGTGGAGTCCAAACTGCCTCAGCATCGCAGGGGGCCCATTCTAATGAAGACAAAGTCCTCCACCCGTTTCCAAAACATTGAGGGGCCACTCAAATGTAAGGGACAGTCGAACCGAAGCTGCAGGCGTTTGTAATAATTCAGATTTTTTATTTAATCCTCATCCTAACTTTTGTTTGTTTCCTAAATTTAAAAAAGCATATTTACCCTAGGACAGAGATCTACTAACACTGATGTAACATTTAGGTGACAGATTAATACATTTTTTGGTTGGATTGGCTAACCTAAATCTTTTTGACATAACAACAGTTCGCCCATGGGATGCTAATGCACAGAGTCCACTACGGGTCTAGAATCAGTGAAATCACTATCACTCTAGGCCTTCTAAGAGTGGAGTCCAAACTGCCTCAGCATCGCAGGGGGGCCCATTCTAATGAAGACAATGTCCTCCACCCGTTTCCAAAACATTGAGGGGCCACTCAAAAGAAAGGGGCAGTCGAGCCGAAGCTGCAGACGGTTGTCTTCATCCTGAATTTGTATTTAATCCTCATCCTAACTTTTGTTTCTTTCCTAAGTTTAAAAAAGCATATTTACCCTAGTACAGAGTTCTACTAATACTGATGTAACATTTAGTTGACAGATTAATAAATTTTTTGTTTGGATTGGTCTCCCTAAATCTTTTTGACATAACAACAGTTCGCCCATGGGATGCTAATGCACAGAGTTTACCCCGTATCTAGGATCAGTGAAATCATCATCACTCTAGGCCTTCTAAGAGTGGAGTCCAAACTGCCTCAGCATCGCAGGGGGCCCATTCTAATGAAGACAAAGTCCTCCACCCGTTTCCAAAACATTGAGGGGCCACTCAAATGTAAGGGCAGTCGAACCGAAGCTGCAGGCGTTTGTAATAATTCAGATTTTTTATTTAATCCTCATCCTAACTTTTGTTTGTTTCCTAAATTTAAAAAAGCATATTTACCCTAGGACAGAGATCTACTAACACTGATGTAACATTTAGGTGACAGATTAATAAATTTTTTGGTTGGATTGGCTAACCTAAATCTTATTGACATAACAACAGTTCGCCCATGGGATGCTAATGCACAGAGTCCACTACGGGTCTAGGATCAGTGAAATCACTATCACTCTAGGCCTTCTAAGAGTGGAGTCCAAACTGCCTCAGCATCGCAGGGGGGCCCATTCTAATGAAGACAAAGTCCTCCACCCGTTTCCAAAACATTGAGGGGCCACTCAAAAGAAAGGGGCAGTCGAGCCGAAGCTGCAGACGGTTGTCTTCATCCTGAATTTGTATTTAATCCTCATCCTAACTTTTGTTTCTTTCCTAAGTTTAAAAAAGCATATTTACCCTAGTACAGAGTTCTACTAATACTGATGTAACATTTAGGTGACAGATTAATACATTTTTTGTTTGGATTGGCCTCCCTAAATCTTTTTGACATAACAACAGTTCGCCCATGGGATGCTAATGCACAGAGTTTACCCCGAGTCTAGGATCAGTGAAATCATCATCACTCTAGGCCTTCTAAGAGTGGAGTCCAAACTGCCTCAGCATCGCAGGGGGCCCATTCTAATGAAGACAAAGTCCTCCACCCGTTTCCAAAACATTGAGGGGCCACTCAAATGTAAGGGGCAGTCGAACCGAAGCTACAGACGTTTGTAATAATTCAGATTTTTTATTTAATCCTCATCCTAACTTTTGTTTGTTTCCTAAGTTTAAAAAAGCATATCTACCCTAGGACAGAGATCTACTAACACTGATGTAACATTTAGGTGACAGATTAATACATTTTTTGGTTGGATTGGCTAACCTAAATCTTTTTGACATAACAACAGTTCGCCCATGGGATGCTAATGCACAGAGTCCACTACGGGTCTAGGATCAGTGAAATCACTATCACTCTAGGCCTTCTAAGAGTGGAGTCCAAACTGCCTCAGCATCGCAGGGGGGCCCATTATAATGAAGACAAAGTCCTCCACCCGTTTCCAAAACATTGAGGGGCCACTCAAAAGAAAGGGGCAGTCGAGCCGAAGCTGCAGACGGTTGTCTTCATCCTGAATTTGTATTTAATCCTCATCCTAACTTTTGTTTCTTTCCTAAGTTTAAAAAAGCATATTTACCCTAGTACAGAGTTCTACTAATACTGATGTAACATTTAGGTGACAGATTAATACATTTTTTGTTTGGATTGGCCTCCCTAAATCTTTTTGACATAACAACAGTTCGCCCATGGGATGCTAATGCACAGAGTTTACCCCGAGTCTAGGATCAGTGAAATCATCATCACTCTAGGCCTTCTAAGAGTGGAGTCCAAACTGCCTCAGCATCGCAGGGGGCCCATTCTAATGAAGACAAAGTCCTCCACCCATTTCCAAAACATTGAGGGGCCACTCAAATGTAAGGGGCAGTCGAACCGAAGCTGCAGACGTTTGTAATAATTCAGATTTTTTATTTAATCCTCATCCTAACTTTTGTTTGTTTCCTAAGTTTAAAAAAGCATATCTACCCTAGGACAGAGATCTACTAACACTGATGTAACATTTAGGTGACAGATTAATACATTTTTTGGTTGGATTGGCTAACCTAAATCTTTTTGACATAACAACAGTTCGCCCATGGGATGCTAATGCACAGAGTCCACTACGGGTCTAGGATCAGTGAAATCACTATCACTCTAGGCCTTCTAAGAGTGGAGTCCAAACTGCCTCAGCATCGCAGGGGGGCCCATTATAATGAAGACAAAGTCCTCCACCCGTTTCCAAAACATTGAGGGGCCACTCAAAAGAAAGGGGCAGTCGAGCCGAAGCTGCAGACGGTTGTCTTCATCCTGAATTTGTATTTAATCCTCATCCTAACTTTTGTTTCTTTCCTAAGTTTAAAAAAGCATATTTACCCTAGTACAGAGTTCTACTAATACTGATGTAACATTTAGGTGACAGATTAATACATTTTTTGTTTGGATTGGCCTCCCTAAATCTTTTTGACATAACAACAGTTCGCCCATGGGATGCTAATGCACAGAGTTTACCCCGAGTCTAGGATCAGTGAAATCATCATCACTCTAGGCCTTCTAAGAGTGGAGTCCAAACTGCCTCAGCATCACAGGGGGCCCATTCTAATGAAGACAAATTCCTCCACCCGTTTCCAAAACATTGAGGGGCCACTCAAATGTAAGGGGCAGTCGAACCGAAGCTGCAGGCGTTTGTAATAATTCAGATTTTTTATTTAATCCTCATCCTAACTTTTTTTTGTTTCCTAAATTTAAAAAAGCATATTTACCCTAGGACAGAGATCTACTAACACTGATGTAACATTTAGGTGACAGATTAATACATTTTTTGGTTGGATTGGCTAACCTAAATCTTTTTGACATAACAACAGTTCGCCCATGGGATGCTAATGCACAGAGTCCACTACGGGTCTAGGATCAGTGAAATCACTATCACTCTAGGCCTTCTAAGAGTGGAGTCCAAACTGCCTCAGCATCGCAGGGGGGCCCATTCTAATGAAGACAAAGTCCTCCACCCGTTTCCAAAACATTGAGGGGCCACTCAAAAGAAAGGGGCAGTCGAGCCGAAGCTGCAGACGGTTGTCTTCATCCTGAATTTTTATTTAATCCTCATCCTAACTTTTGTTTCTTTCCTAAGTTTAAAAAAGCATATTTACCCTAGTACAGAGTTCTACTAATACTGATGTAACATTTAGTTGACAGATGAATCAATTTTTTATTTGGATTGGCCTCCCTAAATCTTTTTGACATAACAACAGTTCGCCCATGGGATGCTAATGCACAGAGTTTACCCCGGGTCCAGGATCAGTGAAATCATCATCACTCTAGGCCTTCTAAGAGTGGAGTCCAAACTGCCTCAGCATCGCAGGGGGCCCATTCTAATGAAGACAAAGTCCTCCACCCGTTTCCAAAACATTGAGGGGCCACTCAAATGTAAGGGACAGTCGAACCGAAGCTGCAGGCGTTTGTAATAATTCAGATTTTTTATTTAATCCTCATCCTAACTTTTGTTTGTTTCCTAAATTTAAAAAAGCATATTTACCCTAGGACAGAGATCTACTAACACTGATGTAACATTTAGGTGACAGATTAATACATTTTTTGGTTGGATTGGCTAACCTAAATCTTTTTGACATAACAACAGTTCGCCCATGGGATGCTAATGCACAGAGTCCACTACGGGTCTAGAATCAGTGAAATCACTATCACTCTAGGCCTTCTAAGAGTGGAGTCCAAACTGCCTCAGCATCGCAGGGGGGCCCATTCTAATGAAGACAATGTCCTCCACCCGTTTCCAAAACATTGAGGGGCCACTCAAAAGAAAGGGGCAGTCGAGCCGAAGCTGCAGACGGTTGTCTTCATCCTGAATTTGTATTTAATCCTCATCCTAACTTTTGTTTCTTTCCTAAGTTTAAAAAAGCATATTTACCCTAGTACAGAGTTCTACTAATACTGATGTAACATTTAGTTGACAGATTAATAAATTTTTTGTTTGGATTGGTCTCCCTAAATCTTTTTGACATAACAACAGTTCGCCCATGGGATGCTAATGCACAGAGTTTACCCCGTATCTAGGATCAGTGAAATCATCATCACTCTAGGCCTTCTAAGAGTGGAGTCCAAACTGCCTCAGCATCGCAGGGGGCCCATTCTAATGAAGACAAAGTCCTCCACCCGTTTCCAAAACATTGAGGGGCCACTCAAATGTAAGGGCAGTCGAACCGAAGCTGCAGGCGTTTGTAATAATTCAGATTTTTTATTTAATCCTCATCCTAACTTTTGTTTGTTTCCTAAATTTAAAAAAGCATATTTACCCTAGGACAGAGATCTACTAACACTGATGTAACATTTAGGTGACAGATTAATACATTTTTTGGTTGGATTGGCTAACCTAAATCTTATTGACATAACAACAGTTCGCCCATGGGATGCTAATGCACAGAGTCCACTACGGGTCTAGGATCAGTGAAATCACTATCACTCTAGGCCTTCTAAGAGTGGAGTCCAAACTGCCTCAGCATCGCAGGGGGGCCCATTCTAATGAAGACAAAGTCCTCCACCCGTTTCCAAAACATTGAGGGGCCACTCAAAAGAAAGGGGCAGTCGAGCCGAAGCTGCAGACGGTTGTCTTCATCCTGAATTTGTATTTAATCCTCATCCTAACTTTTGTTTCTTTCCTAAGTTTAAAAAAGCATATTTACCCTAGTACAGAGTTCTACTAATACTGATGTAACATTTAGGTGACAGATTAATACATTTTTTGTTTGGATTGGCCTCCCTAAATCTTTTTGACATAACAACAGTTCGCCCATGGGATGCTAATGCACAGAGTTTACCCCGGGTCCAGGATCAGTGAAATCATCATCACTCTAGGCCTTCTAAGAGTGGGAGTCCAAACTGCCTCAGCATCGCAGGGGGCCCATTCTAATGAAGACAAAGTCCTCCACCCATTTCCAAAACATTGAGGGGCCACTCAAATGTAAGGGGCAGTCGAACCGAAGCTGCAGGCGTTTGTAATAATTCAGATTTTTTATTTAATCCTCATCCTAACTTTTGTTTGTTTCCTAAATTTAAAAAAGCATATTTACCCTAGGACAGAGATCTACTAACACTGATGTAACATTTAGGTGACAGATTAATACATTTTTTGGTTGGATTGGCTAACCTAAATCTTTTTGACATAACAACAGTTCGCCCATGGGATGCTAATGCACAGAGTCCACTATGGGTCTAGGATCAGTGAAATCACTATCACTCTAGGCCTTCTAAGAGTGGAGTCCAAACTGCCTCAGCATCGCAGGGGGGCCCATTCTAATGAAGACAATGTCCTCCACCCGTTTCCAAAACATTGAGGGGCCACTCAAAAGAAAGGGGCAGTCGAGCCGAAGCTGCAGACGGTTGTCTTCATCCTGAATTTGTATTTAATCCTCATCCTAACTTTTGTTTCTTTCCTAAGTTTAAAAAAGCATATTTACCCTAGTACAGAGTTCTACTAATACTGATGTAACATTTAGTTGACAGATTAATCAATTTTTTATTTGGATTGGCCTCCCTAAATCTTTTTGACATAACAACAGTTCACCCATGGGATGCTAATGCACAGAGTTTACCCCGTGTCTAGGATCAGTGAAATCATCATCACTCTAGGCCTTCTAAGAGTGGAGTCCAAACTGCCTCAGCATCGCAGGGGGCCCATTCTAATGAAGACAAAGTCCTCCACCCGTTTCCAAAACATTGAGGGGCCACTCAAATGTAAGGGGCAGTCGAACCGAAGCTGCAGGCGTTTGTAATAATTCAGATTTTTTATTTAATCCTCATCTTAACTTTTGTTTGTTTCCTAAATTTAAAAAAGCATATTTACCCTAGGACAGAGATCTACTAACACTGATGTAACATTTAGGTGACAGATTAATACATTTTTTGGTTGGATTGGCTAACCTAAATCTTTTTGACATAACAACAGTTCGCCCATGGGATGCTAATGCACAGAGTTTACCCCGAGTCTAGGATCAGTGAAATCATCATCACTCTAGGCCTTCTAAGAGTGGAGTCCAAACTGCCTCAGCATCGCAGGGGGCCCATTCTAATGAAGACAAAGTCCTCCACCCGTTTCCAAAACATTGAGGGGCCACTCAAATGTAAGGGGCAGTCGAACCGAAGCTGCAGGCGTTTGTAATAATTCAGATTTTTTATTTAATCCTCATCTTAACTTTTGTTTGTTTCCTAAATTTAAAAAAGCATATTTACCCTAGGACAGAGATCTACTAACACTGATGTAACATTTAGGTGACAGATTAATACATTTTTTGGTTGGATTGGCTAACCTAAATCTTTTTGACATAACAACAGTTCGCCCATGGGATGCTAATGCACAGAGTCCACTACGGGTCTAGGATCAGTGAAATCACTATCACTCTAGGCCTTCTAAGAGTGGAGTCCAAACTGCCTCAGCATCGCAGGGGGGCCCATTCTAATGAAGACAATGTCCTCCACCCGTTTCCAAAACATTGAGGGGCCACTCAAAAGAAAGGGGCAGTCGAGCCGAAGCTGCAGACGGTTGTCTTCATCCTGAATTTGTATTTAATCCTCATCCTAACTTTTGTTTCTTTCCTAAGTTTAAAAAAGCATATTTACCCTAGTACAGAGTTCTACTAATACTGATGTAACATTTAGGTGACAGATTAATACATTTTTTGTTTGGATTGGCCTCCCTAAATCTTTTTGACATAACAACAGTTCGCCCATGGGATGCTAATGCACAGAGTTTACCCCGAGTCTAGGATCAGTGAAATCATCATCACTCTAGGCCTTCTAAGAGTGGAGTCCAAACTGCCTCAGCATCGCAGGGGGCCCATTCTAATGAAGACAAAGTCCTCCACCCGTTTCCAAAACATTGAGGGGCCACTCAAATGTAAGGGGCAGTCGAACCGAAGCTGCAGGCGTTTGTAATAATTCAGATTTTTTATTTAATCCTCATCCTAACTTTTGTTTGTTTCCTAAATTTAAAAAAAGCATATTTACCCTAGGACAGAGATCTACTAACACTGATGTAACATTTAGGTGACAGATTAATACATTTTTTGGTTGGATTGGCTAACCTAAATCTTTTTGACATAACAACAGTTCGCCCATGGGATGCTAATGCACAGAGTCCACTACGGGTCTAGGATCAGTGAAATCACTATCACTCTAGGCCTTCTAAGAGTGGAGTCCAAACTGCCTCAGCATCGCAGGGGGGCCCATTCTAATGAAGACAATGTCCTCCACCCGTTTCCAAAACATTGAGGGGCCACTCAAAAGAAAGGGGCAGTCGAGCCGAAGCTGCAGACGGTTGTCTTCATCCTGAATTTGTATTTAATCCTCATCCTAACTTTTGTTTCTTTCCTAAGTTTAAAAAAGCATATTTACCCTAGTACAGAGTTCTACTAATACTGATGTAACATTTAGTTGACAGATTAATAAATTTTTTGTTTGGATTGGTCTCCCTAAATCTTTTTGACATAACAACAGTTCGCCCATGGGATGCTAATGCACAGAGTTTACCCCGTATCTAGGATCAGTGAAATCATCATCACTCTAGGCCTTCTAAGAGTGGAGTCCAAACTGCCTCAGCATCGCAGGGGGCCCATTCTAATGAAGACAAAGTCCTCCACCCGTTTCCAAAACATTGAGGGGCCACTCAAATGTAAGGGGCAGTCGAACCGAAGCTGCAGGCGTTTGTAATAATTCAGATTTTTTATTTAATCCTCATCCTAACTTTTGTTTGTTTCCTAAATTTAAAAAAGCATATTTACCCTAGGACAGAGATCTACTAACACTGATGTAACATTTAGGTGACAGATTAATACATTTTTTGGTTGGATTGGCTAACCTAAATCTTATTGACATAACAACAGTTCGCCCATGGGATGCTAATGCACAGAGTCCACTACGGGTCTAGGATCAGTGAAATCACTATCACTCTAGGCCTTCTAAGAGTGGAGTCCAAACTGCCTCAGCATCGCAGGGGGGCCCATTCTAATGAAGACAAAGTCCTCCACCCGTTTCCAAAACATTGAGGGGCCACTCAAAAGAAAGGGGCAGTCGAGCCGAAGCTGCAGACGGTTGTCTTCATCCTGAATTTTTATTTAATCCTCATCCTAACTTTTGTTTCTTTCCTAAGTTTAAAAAAGCATATTTACCCTAGTACAGAGTTCTACTAATACTGATGTAACATTTAGGTGACAGATTAATACATTTTTTGTTTGGATTGGCCTCCCTAAATCTTTTTGACATAACAACAGTTCGCCCATGGGATGCTAATGCACAGAGTTTACCCCGGGTCCAGGATCAGTGAAATCATCATCACTCTAGGCCTTCTAAGAGTGGGAGTCCAAACTGCCTCAGCATCGCAGGGGGCCCATTCTAATGAAGACAAAGTCCTCCACCCATTTCCAAGACATTGAGGGGCCACTCAAATGTAAGGGGCAGTCGAACCGAAGCTGCAGGCGTTTGTAATAATTCAGATTTTTTATTTAATCCTCATCCTAACTTTTGTTTGTTTCCTAAATTTAAAAAAGCATATTTACCCTAGGACAGAGATCTACTAACACTGATGTAACATTTAGGTGACAGATTAATACATTTTTTGGTTGGATTGGCTAACCTAAATCTTTTTGACATAACAACAGTTCGCCCATGGGATGCTAATGCACAGAGTCCACTACGGGTCTAGGATCAGTGAAATCACTATCACTCTAGGCCTTCTAAGAGTGGAGTCCAAACTGCCTCAGCATCGCAGGGGGGCCCATTCTAATGAAGACAATGTCCTCCACCCGTTTCCAAAACATTGAGGGGCCACTCAAAAGAAAGGGGCAGTCGAGCCGAAGCTGCAGACGGTTGTCTTCATCCTGAATTTGTATTTAATCCTCATCCTAACTTTTGTTTCTTTCCTAAGTTTAAAAAAGCATATTTACCCTAGTACAGAGTTCTACTAATACTGATGTAACATTTAGTTGACAGATTAATCAATTTTTTATTTGGATTGGCCTCCCTAAATCTTTTTGACATAACAACAGTTCACCCATGGGATGCTAATGCACAGAGTTTACCCCGTGTCTAGGATCAGTGAAATCATCATCACTCTAGGCCTTCTAAGAGTGGAGTCCAAACTGCCTCAGCATCGCAGGGGGCCCATTCTAATGAAGACAAAGTCCTCCACCCGTTTCCAAAACATTGAGGGGCCACTCAAATGTAAGGGGCAGTCGAACCGAAGCTGCAGACGTTTGTAATAATTCTGATTTTTTATTTAATCCTCATCTTAACTTTTGTTTGTTTCCTAAATTTAAAAAAGCATATTTACCCTAGGACAGAGATCTACTAACACTGATGTAACATTTAGGTGACAGATTAATACATTTTTTGGTTGGATTGGCTAACCTAAATCTTTTTGACATAACAACAGTTCGCCCATGGGATGCTAATGCACAGAGTCCACTACGGGTCTAGGATCAGTGAAATCACTATCACTCTAGGCCTTCTAAGAGTGGAGTCCAAACTGCCTCAGCATCGCAGGGGGGCCCATTCTAATGAAGACAATGTCCTCCACCCGTTTCCAAAACATTGAGGGGCCACTCAAAAGAAAGGGGCAGTCGAGCCGAAGCTGCAGACGGTTGTCTTCATCCTGAATTTGTATTTAATCCTCATCCTAACTTTTGTTTCTTTCCTAAGTTTAAAAAAGCATATTTACCCTAGTACAGAGTTCTACTAATACTGATGTAACATTTAGTTGACAGATTAATCAATTTTTTATTTGGATTGGCCTCCCTAAATCTTTTTGACATAACAACAGTTCACCCATGGGATGCTAATGCACAGAGTTTACCCCGTGTCTAGGATCAGTGAAATCATCATCACTCTAGGCCTTCTAAGAGTGGAGTCCAAACTGCCTCAGCATCGCAGGGGGCCCATTCTAATGAAGACAAAGTCCTCCACCCGTTTCCAAAACATTGAGGGGCCACTCAAATGTAAGGGGCAGTCGAACCGAAGCTGCAGACGTTTGTAATAATTCTGATTTTTTATTTAATCCTCATCTTAACTTTTGTTTGTTTCCTAAATTTAAAAAAGCATATTTACCCTAGGACAGAGATCTACTAACACTGATGTAACATTTAGGTGACAGATTAATACATTTTTTGGTTGGATTGGCTAACCTAAATCTTTTTGACATAACAACAGTTCGCCCATGGGATGCTAATGCACAGAGTCCACTACGGGTCTAGGATCAGTGAAATCACTATCACTCTAGGCCTTCTAAGAGTGGAGTCCAAACTGCCTCAGCATCGCAGGGGGGCCCATTCTAATGAAGACAATGTCCTCCACCCGTTTCCAAAACATTGAGGGGCCACTCAAAAGAAAGGGGCAGTCGAGCCGAAGCTGCAGACGGTTGTCTTCATCCTGAATTTGTATTTAATCCTCATCCTAACTTTTGTTTCTTTCCTAAGTTTAAAAAAGCATATTTACCCAAGTACAGAGTTCTACTAATACTGATGTAACATTTAGGTGACAGATTAATACATTTTTTGTTTGGATTGGCCTCCCTAAATCTTTTTGACATAACAACAGTTCGCCCATGGGATGCTAATGCACAGAGTTTACCCCGAGTCTAGGATCAGTGAAATCATCATCACTCTAGGCCTTCTAAGAGTGGAGTCCAAACTGCCTCAGCATCGCAGGGGGCCCATTCTAATGAAGACAAAGTCCTCCACCCGTTTCCAAAACATTGAGGGGCCACTCAAATGTAAGGGGCAGTCGAACCGAAGCTGCAGGCGTTTGTAATAATTCAGATTTTTTATTTAATCCTCATCCTAACTTTTGTTTGTTTCCTAAATTTAAAAAAAGCATATTTACCCTAGGACAGAGATCTACTAACACTGATGTAACATTTAGGTGACAGATTAATACATTTTTTATTTGGATTGGCTAACCTAAATCTTTTTGACATAACAACAGTTTGCCAATGGGATGCTAATGCACAGAGTCCACTATGGGTCTAGGATCAGTGAAATCACTATCACTCTAGGCCTTCTAAGAGTGGAGTCCAAACTGCCTCAGCATCGCAGGGGGGCCCATTCTAATGAAGACAAAGTCCTCCACCCATTTCCAAAACATTGAGGGGCCACTCAAAAGAAAGAGGCAGTCGAGCCGAAGCTGCAGACGGTTGTCTTCATCCTGAATTTTTATTTAATCCTCATCCTAACTTTTGTTTCTTTCCTAAGTTTAAAAAAGCATATTTACCCTAGTACAGAGTTCTACTAATACTGATGTAACATTTAGGTGACAGATTAATACATTTTTTGTTTGGATTGGCCTCCCTAAATCTTTTTGACATAACAACAGTTCGCCCATGGGATGCTAATGCACAGAGTTTACCCCGAGTCTAGGATCAGTGAAATCATCATCACTCTAGGCCTTCTAAGAGTGGAGTCCAAACTGCCTCAGCATCGCAGGGGGCCCATTCTAATGAAGACAAAGTCCTCCACCCGTTTCCAAAACATTGAGGGGCCACTCAAATGTAAGGGGCAGTCGAACCGAAGCTGCAGGCGTTTGTAATAATTCAGATTTTTTATTTAATCCTCATCCTAACTTTTGTTTGTTTCCTAAATTTAAAAAAGCATATTTACCCTAGGACAGAGATCTACTAACACTGATGTAACATTTAGGTAACAGATTAATACATTTTTTGGTTGGATTGGCTAACCTAAATCTTTTTGACATAACAACAGTTCGCCCATGGGATGCTAATGCACAGAGTCCACTACGGGTCTAGGATCAGTGAAATCACTATCACTCTAGGCCTTCTAAGAGTGGAGTCCAAACTGCCTCAGCATCGCAGGGGGGCCCATTCTAATGAAGACAAAGTCCTCCACCCGTTTCCAAAACATTGAGGGGCCACTCAAAAGAAAGGGGCAGTCGAGCCGAAGCTGCAGACGGTTGTCTTCATCCTGAATTTTTATTTAATCCTCATCCTAACTTTTGTTTCTTTCCTAAGTTTAAAAAAGCATATTTACCCTAGTACAGAGTTCTACTAATACTGATGTAACATTTAGGTGACAGATTAATACATTTTTTGTTTGGATTGGCCTCCCTAAATCTTTTTGACATAACAACAGTTCGCCCATGGGATGCTAATGCACAGAGTTTACCCCGAGTCTAGCATCAGTGAAATCATCATCACTCTAGGCCTTCTAAGAGTGGAGTCCAAACTGCCTCAGCATCGCAGGGGGCCCATTCTAATGAAGACAAAGTCCTCCACCCATTTCCAAAACATTGAGGGGCCACTCAAATGTAAGGGGCAGTCGAACCGAAGCTGTAGGCGTTTGTAATAATTCAGATTTTTTATTTAATCCTCATCCTAACTTTTGTTTGTTTCCTAAATTTAAAAAAGCATATTTACCCTAGGACAGAGATCTACTAACACTGATGTAACATTTAGGTGACAGATTAATACATTTTTTGGTTGGATTGGCTAACCTAAATCTTTTTGACATAACAACAGTTCGCCCATGGGATGCTAATGCACAGAGTCCACTACGGGTCTAGGATCAGTGAAATCACTATCACTCTAGGCCTTCTAAGAGTGGAGTCCAAACTGCCTCAGCATCGCAGGGGGGCCCATTCTAATGAAGAAAATGTCCTCCACCCGTTTCCAAAACATTGAGGGGCCACTCAAAAGAAAGGGGCGGTCGAGCCGAAGCTGCAGACGGTTGTCTTCATCCTGAATTTGTATTTAATCCTCATCCTAACTTTTGTTTCTTTCCTAAGTTTAAAAAAGCATATTTACCCTAGTACAGAGTTCTACTAATACTGATGTAACATTTAGTTGACAGATTAATCAATTTTTTATTTGGATTGGCCTCCCTAAATCTTTTTGACATAACAACAGTTCGCCCATGGGATGCTAATGCACAGAGTTTACCCCGGGTCCAGGATCAGTGAAATCATCATCACTCTAGGCCTTCTAAGAGTGGAGTCCAAACTGCCTCAGCATCGCAGGGGGCCCATTCTAATGAAGACAAAGTCCTCCACCCGTTTCCAAAACATTGAGGGGCCACTCAAATGTAAGGGGCAGTCGAACCGAAGCTGCAGGCGTTTGTAATAATTCAGATTTTTTATTTAATCCTCATCCTAACTTTTGTTTGTTTCCTAAATTTAAAAAAGCATATTTACCCTATGACAGAGATCTACTAACACTGATGTTACATTTAGGTGACAGATTAATACATTTTTTGGTTGGATTGGCTAACCTAAATCTTTTTGACATAACAACAGTTCGCCCATGGGATGCTAATGCACAGAGTTTACCCCGAGTCTAGTATCAGTGAAATCATCATCACTCTAGGCCTTCTAAGAGTGGAGTCCAAACTGCCTCAGCATCGCAGGGGGCCCATTCTAATGAAGACAAAGTCCTCCAACCATTTCCAAAACATTGAGGGGCCACTCAAATGTAAGGGGCAGTCGAACCGAAGCTGCAGGCGTTTGTAATAATTCAGATTTTTTATTTAATCCTCATCCTAACTTTTGTTTGTTTCTTAAATTTAAAAAAGCATATTTACCCTAGGACAGAGATCTACTAACACTGATGTTACATTTAGGTGACAGATTAATACATTTTTTGGTTGGATTGGCTAAGCTAAATCTTTTTGACAAAACAACAGTTCGCCCATGGGATGCTAATGCACAGAGTCCACTACGGGTCTAGGATCAGTGAAATCACTATCACTCTAGGCCTTCTAAGAGTGGAGTCCAAACTGCCTCAGCATCGCAGGGGGGCCCATTCTAATGAAGACAATGTCCTCCACCCGTTTCCAAAACATTGAGGGGCCACTCAAAAGAAAGGGGCAGTCGAGCCGAAGCTGCAGACGGTTGTCTTCATCCTGAATTTGTATTTAATCCTCATCCTAACTTTTGTTTCTTTCCTAAGTTTAAAAAAGAATATTTACCCTAGTACAGAGTTCTACTAATACTGATGTAACATTTAGTTGACAGATTAATCAATTTTTTATTTGGATTGGCCTCCCTAAATCTTTTTGACATAACAACAGTTCGCCCATGGGATGCTAATGCACAGAGTTTACCCGTGTCTAGGATCAGTGAAATCATCATCACTCTAGGCCTTCTAAGAGTGGAGTCCAAACTGCCTCAGCATCGCAGGGGGCCCATTCTAATGAAGACAAAGTCCTCCACCCGTTTCCAAAACATTGAGGGGCCACTCAAATGTAAGGGGCAGTCGAACCGAAGCTGCAGACGTTTGTAATAATTCTGATTTTTTATTTAATCCTCATCCTAACTTTTGTTTGTTTCCTAAGTTTAAAAAAGCATATCTACCCTAGGACAGAGATCTACTAACACTGATGTAACATTTAGGTGACAGATTAATACATTTTTTGGTTGGATTGGCTAACCTAAATCTTTTTGACATAACAACAGTTTGCCCATGGGATGCTAATGCACAGAGTCCACTACGGGTCTAGGATCAGTGAAATCACTATCACTCTAGGCCTTCTAAGAGTGGAGTCCAAACTGCCTCAGCATCGCAGGGGGGCCCATTCTAATGAAGACAAAGTCCTCCACCCGTTTCCAAAACATTGAGGGGCCACTCAAAAGAAAGGGGCAGTCGAGCCGAAGCTGCAGACGGTTGTCTTCATCTTGAATTTGTATTTAATCCTCATCCTAACTTTTGTTTCTTTCCTAAGTTTAAAAAAGCATATTTACCCTAGTACAGAGTTCTACTAATACTGATGTAACATTTAGGTGACAGATTAATACATTTTTTGTTTGGATTGGCCTCCCTAAATCTTTTTGACATAACAACAGTTCGCCCATGGGATGCTAATGCACAGAGTTTACCCCGAGTCTAGGATCAGTGAAATCATCATCACTCTAGGCCTTCTAAGAGTGGAGTCCAAACTGCCTCAGCATCGCAGGGGGCCCATTCTAATGAAGACAAAGTCCTCCACCCGTTTCCAAAACATTGAGGGGCCACTCAAATGTAAGGGGCAGTCGAACCGAAGCTGCAGGCGTTTGTAATAATTCAGATTTTTTATTTAATCCTCATCCTAACTTTTGTTTGTTTCCTAAATTTAAAAAAGCATATTTACCCTAGTACAGAGTTCTACTAATACTGATGTAACATTTAGTTGACAGATTAATCAATTTTTTATTTGGATTGGCCTCCCTAAATCTTTTTGACATAACAACAGTTCGCCCATGGGATGCTAATGCACAGAGTTTACCCCGTGTCTAGGATCAGTGAAATCATCATCACTCTAGGCCTTCTAAGAGTGGAGTCCAAACTGCCTCAGCATCGCAGGGGGCCCATTCTAATGAAGACAAAGTCCTCCACCCGTTTCCAAAACATTGAGGGGCCACTCAAATGTAAGGGGCAGTCGAACCGAAGCTGCAGACGTTTGTAATAATTCTGATTTTTTATTTAATCCTCATCCTAACTTTTGTTTGTTTCCTAAGTTTAAAAAAGCATATCTACCCTAGGACAGAGATCTATTAACACTGATGTAACATTTAGGTGACAGATGAATACATTTTTTGGTTGGATTGGCTAACCTAAATCTTTTTGACATAACAACAGTTTGCCCATGGGATGCTAATGCACAGAGTCCACTACGGGTCTAGGATCAGTGAAATCACTATCACTCTAGGCCTTCTAAGAGTGGAGTCCAAACTGCCTCAGCATCGCAGGGGGGCCCATTCTAATGAAGACAAAGTCCTCCACCCGTTTCCAAAACATTGAGGGGCCACTCAAAAGAAAGGGGCAGTCGAGCCGAAGCTGCAGACGGTTGTCTTCATCCTGAATTTGTATTTAATCCTCATCCTAACTTTTGTTTCTTTCCTAAGTTTAAAAAAGCATATTTACCCTAGTACAGAGTTCTACTAATACTGATGTAACATTTAGGTGACAGATTAATACATTTTTTGTTTGGATTGGCCTCCCTAAATCTTTTTGACATAACAACAGTTCGCCCATGGGATGCTAATGCACAGAGTTTACCCCGAGTCTAGGATCAGTGAAATCATCATCACTCTAGGCCTTCTAAGAGTGGAGTCCAAACTGCCTCAGCATCGCAGGGGGCCCATTCTAATGAAGACAAAGTCCTCCACCCGTTTCCAAAACATTGAGGGGTCACTCAAATGTAAGGGGCAGTCGAACCGAAGCTGCAGGCTTTTGTAATAATTCAGATTTTTTATTTAATCCTCATCCTAACTTTTGTTTGTTTCCTAAATTTAAAAAAACATATTTACCCTAGGACAGAGATCTACTAACACTGATGTTACATTTAGGTGACAGATTAATACATTTTTTGGTTGGATTGGCTAACCTAAATCTTTTTGACATAACAACAGTTCGCCCATGGGATGCTAATGCACAGAGTTTACCCCGAGTCTAGGATCAGTGAAATCATCATCACCCTAGGCCTTCTAAGAGTGGAGTCCAAACTGCCTCAGCATCGCAGGGGGCCCATTCTAATGAAGACAATGTCCTCCACCCGTTTCCAAAACATTGAGGGGCCACTCAAAAGAAAGGGGCGGTCGAGCCGAAGCTGAAGACGGTTGTCTTCATCCTGAATTTGTATTTAATCCTCATCCTAACTTTTGTTTGTTTCCTAAATTTAAAAAAACATATTTACCCTAGGACAGAGATCTACTAACACTGATGTTACATTTAGGTGACAGATTAATACATTTTTTGGTTGGATTGGCTAACCTAAATCTTTTTGACATAACAACAGTTCGCCCATGGGATGCTAATGCACAGAGTTTACCCCGAGTCTAGGATCAGTGAAATCATCATCACTCTAGGCCTTCTAAGAGTGGAGTCCAAACTGCCTCAGCATCGCAGGGGGCCCATTCTAATGAAGACAAAGTCCTCCACCCATTTTCCAAAATCATTGAGGGGCCACTCAAATGTAAGGGGCAGTCGAACCGAAGCTGCAGGCTTTTGTAATAATTCAGATTTTTTTATTTAATCCTCATCCTAACTTTTGTTTGTTTCCTAAATTTAAAAAAACATATTTACCCTAGGACAGAGATCTACTAACACTGATGTTACATTTAGGTGACAGATTAATACATTTTTTGGTTGGATTGGCTAACCTAAATCTTTTTGACATAACAACAGTTCGCCCATGGGATGCTAATGCACAGAGTTTACCCCGAGTCTAGGATCAGTGAAATCATCATCACCCTAGGCCTTCTAAGAGTGGAGTCCAAACTGCCTCAGCATCGCAGGGGGCCCATTCTAATGAAGACAATGTCCTCCACCCGTTTCCAAAACATTGAGGGGCCACTCAAAAGAAAGGGGCGGTCGAGCCGAAGCTGAAGACGGTTGTCTTCATCCTGAATTTGTATTTAATCCTCATCCTAACTTTTGTTTCTTTCCTAAGTTTAAAAAAGCATATTTACCCTAGTACAGAGTTCTACTAATACTGATGTAACATTTAGTTGACAGATTAATCAATTTTTTATTTGGATTGGCCTCCCTAAATCTTTTTGACATAACAAACAGTTCGCCCATGGGATGCTAATGCACAGAGTTTACCCCGGGTCCAGGATCAGTGAAATCATCATCACTCTAGGCCTTCTAAGAGTGGAGTCCAAACTGCCTCAGCATCGCAGGGGGCCCATTCTAATGAAGACAAAGTCCTCCACCCGTTTCCAAAACATTGAGGGGCCACTCAAAAGAAAGGGGCAGTCGAGCCGAAGCTGCAGACGGTTGTCTTCATCCTGAATTTGTATTTAATCCTCATCCTAACTTTTGTTTCTTTCCTAAGTTTAAAAAAGCATATTTACCCTAGTACAGAGTTCTACTAATACTGATGTAACATTTAGTTGACAGATTAATCAATTTTTTATTTGGATTGGCCTCCCTAAATCTTTTTGACATAACAACAGTTCGCCCATGGGATGCTAATGCACAGAGTTTACCCCGTGTCTAGGATCAGTGAAATCATCATCACTCTAGGCCTTCTAAGAGTGGAGTCCAAACTGCCTCAGCATCGCAGGGGGCCCATTCTAATGAAGACAAAGTCCTCCACCCGTTTCCAAAACATTGAGGGGCCACTCAATTGTAAGGGGCAGTCGAACCGAAGCTGCAGACGTTTGTAATAATTCTGATTTTTTATTTAATCCTCATCCTAACTTTTGTTTGTTTCCTAAGTTTAAAAAAGCATATCTACCCTAGGACAGAGATCTATTAACACTGATGTAACATTTAGGTGACAGATTAATACATTTTTTGGTTGGATTGGCTAACCTAAATCTTTTTGACATAACAACAGTTTGCCCATGGGATGTGAATGCACAGAGTCCACTACGGGTCTAGGATCAGTGAAATCACTATCACTCTAGGCCTTCTAAGAGTGGAGTCCAAACTGCCTCAGCATCGCAGGGGGGCCCATTCTAATGAAGACAAAGTCCTCCACCCGTTTCCAAAACATTGAGGGGCCACTCAAAAGAAAGGGGCAGTCGAGCCGAAGCTGCAGACGGTTGTCTTCATCCTGAATTTGTATTTAATCCTCATCCTAACTTTTGTTTCTTTCCTAAGTTTAAAAAAGCATATTTACCCTAGTACAGAGTTCTACTAATACTGATGTAACATTTAGGTGACAGATTAATACATTTTTTGTTTGGATTGACCTCCCTAAATCTTTTTGACATAACAACAGTTCGCCCATGGGATGCTAATGCACAGAGTTTACCCCGGGTCCAGGATCAGTGAAATCATCATCACTCTAGGCCTTCTAAGAGTGGAGTCCAAACTGCCTCAGCATCGCAGGGGGCCCATTCTAATGAAGACAAAGTCCTCCACCCGTTTCCAAAACATTGAGGGGCCACTCAAATGTAAGGGGCAGTCGAACCGAAGCTGCAGGCGTTTGTAATAATTCAGATTTTTTATTTAATCCTCATCCTAACTTTTGTTTGTTTCCTAAATTTAAAAAAGCATATTTACCCTAGGACAGAGATCTACTAACACTGATGTAACATTTAGGTGACAGATTAATACATTTTTTGGTTGGATTGGCTAACCTAAATCTTTTTGACATAACAACAGTTCGCCCATGGGATGCTAATGCACAGAGTCCACTACGGGTCTAGGATCAGTGAAATCACTATCACTCTAGGCCTTCTAAGAGTGGAGTCCAAACTGCCTCAGCATCGCAGGGGGCCCATTCTAATGAAGACAAAGTCCTCCACCTGTTTCCAAAACATTGAGGGGCCACTCAAAAGAAAGGGGCAGTCGAGCCGAAGCTGCAGACGGTTGTCTTCATCCTGAATTTTTATTTAATCCTCATCCTAACTTTTGTTTCTTTCCTAAGTTTAAAAAAGCATATTTACCCTAGTACAGAGTTCTACTAATACTGATGTAACATTTAGTTGACAGATTAATCAATTTTTAGTTTGGATTGGTCTCCCTAAACCTTTTTGACATAACAACAGTTCGCCCATGGGATGCTAATGCACAGAGTTTACCCCGTGTCTAGGATCAGTGAAATCATCATCACTCTAGGCCTTCTAAGAGAGGAGTCCAAACTGCCTCAGCATCGCAGGGGGCCCATTCTAATAAAGACAAAGTCCTCCACCCGTTTCCAAAACATTGAGGGGCCACTCAAATGTAAGGGGCAGTCGAACCGAAGCTGCAGACGTTTGTAATAATTCTGATTTTTTATTTAATCCTCATCCTAACTTTTGTTTGTTTCCTAAGTTTAAAAAAGCATATCTACCCTAGGACAGAGATCTATTAACACTGATGTAACATTTAGGTGACAGATTAATACATTTTTTGGTTGGATTGGCTAACCTAAATCTTTTTGACATAACAACAGTTTGCCCATGGGATGTGAATGCACAGAGTCCACTACGGGTCTAGGATCAGTGAAATCACTATCACTCTAGGCCTTCTAAGAGTGGAGTCCAAACTGCCTCAGCATCGCAGGGGGGCCCATTCTAATGAAGACAAAGTCCTCCACCCGTTTCCAAAACATTGAGGGGCCACTCAAAAGAAAGGGGCAGTCGAGCCGAAGCTGCAGACGGTTGTCTTCATCCTGAATTTTTATTTAATCCTCATCCTAACTTTTGTTTCTTTCCTAAGTTTAAAAAAGCATATTTACCCTAGTACAGAGTTCTACTAATACTGATGTAACATTTAGTTGACAGATTAATCAATTTTTAGTTTGGATTGGTCTCCCTAAACCTTTTTGACATAACAACAGTTCGCCCATGGGATGCTAATGCACAGAGTTTACCCTGTGTCTAGGATCAGTGAAATCATCATCACTCTAGGCCTTCTAAGAGTGGAGTCCAAACTGCCTCAGCATCGCAGGGGGCCCATTCTAATGAAGACAATGTCCTCCACCCGTTTCCAAAACATTGAGGGGCCACTCAAATGTAAGGGGCAGTCGAACCGAAGCTGCAGGCTTTTGTAATAATTCAGATTTTTTATTTAATCCTCATCCTAACTTTTGTTTGTTTCCTAAATTTAAAAAAACATATTTACCCTAGGACAGAGATCTACTAACACTGATGTTACATTTAGGTGACAGATTAATACATTTTTTGGTTGGATTGGCTAACCTAAATCTTTTTGACATAACAACAGTTCGCCCATGGGATGTTAATGCACAGAGTTTACCCCGAGTCTAGGATCAGTGAAATCATCATCACTCTAGGCTTTCTAAGAGTGGAGTCCAAACTGTCTCAGCATCGCAGGGGGCCCATTCTAATGAAGACAAAGTCCTCCACCCGTTTCCAAAACATTGAGGGGCCACTCAAATGTAAGGGGCAGTCGAACCGAAGCTGCAGGCTTTTGTAATAATTCAGATTTTTTATTTAATCCTCATCCTAACTTTTGTTTGTTTCCTAAATTTAAAAAAACATATTTACCCTAGGACAGAGATCTACTAACACTGATGTAACATTTAGGTGACAGATTAATACATTTTTTGTTTGGATTGACCTCCCTAAATCTTTTTGACATAACAACAGTTCGCCCATGGGATGTTAATGCACAGAGTTTACCCCGAGTCTAGGATCAGTGAAATCATCATCACTCTAGGCTTTCTAAGAGTGGAGTCCAAACTGCCTCAGCATCGCAGGGGGCCCATTCTAATGAAGACAAAGTCCTCCACCTGTTTCCAAAACATTGAGGGGCCACTCAAATGTAAGGGGCAGTCGAACCGAAGCTGCAGGCTTTTGTAATAATTCAGATTTTTTATTTAATCCTCATCCTAACTTTTGTTTGTTTCCTAAATTTAAAAAAACATATCTACCCTAGGACAGAGATCTATTAACACTGATGTAACATTTAGGTGACAGATTAATACATTTTTTGGTTGGATTGGCTAACCTAAATCTTTTTGACATAACAACAGTTTGCCCATGGGATGTGAATGCACAGAGTCCACTACGGGTCTAGGATCAGTGAAATCACTATCACTCTAGGCCTTCTAAGAGTGGAGTCCAAACTGCCTCAGCATCGCAGGGGGGCCCATTCTAATGAAGACAAAGTCCTCCACCCGTTTCCAAAACATTGAGGGGCCACTCAAAAGAAAGGGGCAGTCGAGCCGAAGCTGCAGACGGTTGTCTTCATCCTGAATTTTTATTTAATCCTCATCCTAACTTTTGTTTCTTTCCTAAGTTTAAAAAAGCATATTTACCCTAGTACAGAGTTCTACTAATACTGATGTAACATTTAGTTGACAGATTAATCAATTTTTAGTTTGGATTGGTCTCCCTAAACCTTTTTGACATAACAACAGTTCGCCCATGGGATGCTAATGCACAGAGTTTACCCCGTGTCTAGGATCAGTGAAATCATCATCACTCTAGGCCTTCTAAGAGTGGAGTCCAAACTGCCTCAGCATCGCAGGGGGCCCATTCTAATGAAGACAATGTCCTCCACCCGTTTCCAAAACATTGAGGGGCCACTCAAAAGAAAGGGGCGGTCGAGCCGAAGCTGAAGACGGTTGTCTTCATCCTGAATTTGTATTTAATCCTCATCCTAACTTTTGTTTCTTTCCTAAGTTTAAAAAAGCATATTTACCCTAGTACAGAGTTCTACTAATACTGATGTAACATTTAGGTGACAGATTAATACATTTTTTGTTTGGATTGACCTCCCTAAATCTTTTTGACATAACAACAGTTCGCCCATGGGATGTTAATGCACAGAGTTTACCCCGAGTCTAGGATCAGTGAAATCATCATCACTCTAGGCTTTCTAAGAGTGGAGTCCAAACTGCCTCAGCATCGCAGGGGGCCCATTCTAATGAAGACAAAGTCCTCCACCCGTTTCCAAAACATTGAGGGGCCACTCAAATGTAAGGGGCAGTCGAACCGAAGCTGCAGGCTTTTGTAATAATTCAGATTTTTTATTTAATCCTCATCCTAACTTTTGTTTGTTTCCTAAATTTAAAAAAACATATTTACCCTAGGACAGAGATCTACTAACACTGATGTTACATTTAGGTGACAGATTAATACATTTTTTGGTTGGATTGGCTAACCTAAATCTTTTTGACATAACAACAGTTCGCCCATGGGATGTTAATGCACAGAGTTTACCCCGAGTCTAGGATCAGTGAAATCATCATCACTCTAGGCTTTCTAAGAGTGGAGTCCAAACTGTCTCAGCATCGCAGGGGGCCCATTCTAATGAAGACAAAGTCCTCCACCCGTTTCCAAAACATTGAGGGGCCACTCAAATGTAAGGGGCAGTCGAACCGAAGCTGCAGGCTTTTGTAATAATTCAGATTTTTTATTTAATCCTCATCCTAACTTTTGTTTGTTTCCTAAATTTAAAAAAACATATTTACCCTAGGACAGAGATCTACTAACACTGATGTAACATTTAGGTGACAGATTAATACATTTTTTGTTTGGATTGACCTCCCTAAATCTTTTTGACATAACAACAGTTCGCCCATGGGATGTTAATGCACAGAGTTTACCCCGAGTCTAGGATCAGTGAAATCATCATCACTCTAGGCTTTCTAAGAGTGGAGTCCAAACTGCCTCAGCATCGCAGGGGGCCCATTCTAATGAAGACAATGTCCTCCACCCGTTTCCAAAACATTGAGGGGCCACTCAAAAGAAAGGGGCGGTCGAGCCGAAGCTGAAGACGGTTGTCTTCATCCTGAATTTGTATTTAATCCTCATCCTAACTTTTGTTTCTTTCCTAAGTTTAAAAAAGCATATTTACCCTAGTACAGAGTTCTACTAATACTGATGTAACATTTAGTTGACAGATTAATCAATTTTTTATTTGGATTGGCCTCCCTAAATCTTTTTGACATAACAACAGTTCGCCCATGGGATGCTAATGCACAGAGTTTACCCCGGGTCCAGGATCAGTGAAATCATCATCACTCTAGGCCTTCTAAGAGTGGAGTCCAAACTGCCTCAGCATCGCAGGGGGCCCATTCTAATGAAGACAAAGTCCTCCACCCGTTTCCAAAACATTGAGGGGCCACTCAAATGTAAGGGGCAGTCGAACCGAAGCTGCAGACGTTTGTAATAATTCAGATTTTTTATTTAATCCTCATCCTAACTTTTGTTTGTTTCCTAAATTTAAAAAAGCATATTTACCCTAGGACAGAGATCTACTAACACTGATGTAACATTTAGGTGACAGATTAATACATTTTTTGGTTGGATTGGCTAACCTAAATCTTTTTGACATAACAGCAGTTCGCCCATGGGATGCTAATGCACAGAGTCCACTACGGGTCTAGGATCAGTGAAATCACTATCACTCTAGGCCTTCTAAGAGTAGAGTCCAAACTGCCTCAGCATCGCAGGGGGCCCATTCTAATAAAGACAAAGTCCTCCACCCGTTTCCAAAACATTGAGGGGCCACTCAAATGTAAGGGGCAGTCGAACCGAAGCTGCAGGCGTTTGTAATAATTCAGATTTTTTATTTAATCCTCATCCTAACTTTTGTTTGTTTCCTAAATTTAAAAAAGCATATTTACCCTAGGACAGAGATCTACTAACACTGATGTAACATTTAGGTGACAGATTAATACATTTTTTGGTTGGATTGGCTAACCTAAATCTTTTTGACATAACAACAGTTCGCCCATGGGATGCTAATGCACAGAGTCCACTACGGGTCTAGGATCAGTGAAATCACTATCACTCTAGGCCTTCTAAGAGTGGAGTCCAAACTGCCTCAGCATCGCAGGGGGGCCCATTCTAATGAAGACAAAGTCCTCCACCCGTTTCCAAAACATTGAGGGGCCACTCAAAAGAAAGGGGCAGTCGAGCCGAAGCTTCAGACGGTTGTCTTCATCCTGAATTTTTATTTAATCCTCATCCTAACTCTTGTTTCTTTCCTAAGTTTAAAAAAGCATATTTACCCTAGTACAGAGTTCTACTAATACTGATGTAACATTTAGGTGACAGATTAATACATTTTTTGTTTGGATTGGCCTCCCTAAATCTTTTTGACATAACAACAGTTCGCCCATGGGATGCTAATGCACAGAGTTTACCCCGGGTCCAGGATCAGTGAAGTCATCATCACTCTAGGCCTTCTAAGAGTGGGAGTCCAAACTGCCTCAGCATCGCAGGGGGCCCATTCTAATGAAGACAAAGTCCTCCACCCATTTCCAAAACATTGAGGGGCCACTCAAATGTAAGGGACAGTCGAACCGAAGCTGCAGGCGTTTGTAATAATTCAGATTTTTTATTTAATCCTCATCCTAACTTTTGTTTGTTTCCTAAATTTAAAAAAGCATATTTACCCTAGGACAGAGATCTACTAACACTGATGTAACATTTAGGTGACAGATTAATACATTTTTTGGTTGGATTGGCTAACCTAAATCTTTTTGACATAACAACAGTTCGCCCATGGGATGCTAATGCACAGAGTCCACTACGGGTCTAGGATCAGTGAAATCACTATCACTCTAGGCCTTCTAAGAGTGGAGTCCAAACTGCCTCAGCATCGCAGGGGGGCCCATTCTAATGAAGACAAAGTCCTCCACCCGTTTCCAAAACATTGAGGGGCCACTCAAAAGAAAGGGGCAGTCGAGCCGAAGCTGCAGACGGTTGTCTTCATCCTGAATTTTTATTTAATCCTCATCCTAACTTTTGTTTCTTTCCTAAGTTTAAAAAAGCATATTTACCCTAGTACAGAGTTCTACTAATACTGATGTAACATTTAGTTGACAGATTAATCAATTTTTAGTTTGGATTGGTCTCCCTAAATCTTTTTGACATAACAACAGTTCGCCCATGGGATGCTAATGCACAGAGTTTACCCCGTGTCTAGGATCAGTGAAATCATCATCACTCTAGGCCTTCTAAGAGTGGAGTCCAAACTGCCTCAGCATCGCAGGGGGCCCATTCTAATGAAGACAAAGTCCTCCACCCGTTTCCAAAACATTGAGGGGCCACTCAAATGTAAGGGGCAGTCGAACCGAAGCTGCAGACGTTTGTAATAATTCAGATTTTTTATTTAATCCTCATCCTAACTTTTGTTTGTTTCCTAAATTTAAAAAAGCATATTTACCCTAGGACAGAGATCTACTAACACTGATGTAACATTTAGGTGACAGATTAATACATTTTTTGGTTGGATTGGCTAACCTAAATCTTTTTGACATAACAACAGTTCGCCCATGGGATGCTAATGCACAGAGTCCACTACGGGTCTAGGATCAGTGAAATCACTATCACTCTAGGCCTTCTAAGAGTGGAGTCCAAACTGCCTCAGCATCGCAGGGGGGCCCATTCTAATGAAGACAAAGTCCTCCACCCGTTTCCAAAACATTGAGGGGCCACTCAAAAGAAAGGGGCAGTCGAGCCGAAGCTGCAGACGGTTGTCTTCATCCTGAATTTTTATTTAATCCTCATCCTAACTTTTGTTTCTTTCCTAAGTTTAAAAAAGCATATTTACCCTAGTACAGAGTTCTACTAATACTGATGTAACATTTAGTTGACAGATTAATCAATTTTTAGTTTGGATTGGTCTCCCTAAATCTTTTTGACATAACAACAGTTCGCCCATGGGATGCTAATGCACAGAGTTTACCCCGTGTCTAGGATCAGTGAAATCATCATCACTCTAGGCCTTCTAAGAGTGGAGTCCAAACTGCCTCAGCATCGCAGGGGGCCCATTCTAATGAAGACAAAGTCCTCCACCTGTTTCCAAAACATTGAGGGGCCAATCAAATGTAAGGGGCAGTCGAACCGAAGCTGCAAGCGTTTGTAATAATTCAGATTTTTTATTTAATCCTCATCCTAACTTTTGTTTGTTTCCTAAATTTAAAAAAGCATATTTACCCTAGGACAGAGATCTACTAACACTGATGTAACATTTAGGTGACAGATTAATACATTTTTTGGTTGGATTGGCTAACCTAAATCTTTTTGACATAACAACAGTTCGCCCATGGGATGCTAATGCACAGAGTCCACTACGGGTCTAGGATCAGTGAAATCACTATCACTCTAGGCCTTCTAAGAGTGGAGTCCAAACTGCCTCAGCATCGCAGGGGGGCCCATTCTAATGAAGACAAAGTCCTCCACCCGTTTCCAAAACATTGAGGGGCCACTCAAAAGAAAGGGGCGGTCGAGCCGAAGCTGAAGACGGTTGTCTTCATCCTGAATTTGTATTTAATCCTCATCCTAACTTTTGTTTCTTTCCTAAGTTTAAAAAAGCATATTTACCCTAGTACAGAGTTCTACTAATACTGATGTAACATTTAGTTGACAGATTAATCAATTTTTTTTTTGGATTGGCCTCCCTAAATCTTTTTGACATAACAACAGTTCGCCCATGGGATGCTAATGCACAGAGTTTACCCCGGGTCCAGGATCAGTGAAATCATCATCACTCTAGGCCTTCTAAGAGTGGAGTCCAAACTGCCTCAGCATCGCAGGGGGCCCATTCTAATGAAGACAAAGTCCTCCACCCGTTTCCAAAACATTGAGGGGCCACTCAAATGTAAGGGACAGTCGAACCGAAGCTGCAGGCGTTTGTAATAATTCAGATTTTTTATTTAATCCTCATCCTAACTTTTGTTTGTTTCCTAAGTTTAAAAAAGCATATTTACCCTAGGACAGAGATCTACTAACACTGATGTAACATTTAGGTGACAGATTAATACATTTTTTGGTTGGATTGGCTAACCTAAATCTTTTTGACATAACAACAGTTCGCCCATGGGATGCTAATGCACAGAGTCCACTACGGGTCTAGGATCAGTGAAATCACTATCACTCTAGGCCTTCTAAGAGTGGAGTCCAAACTGCCTCAGCATCGCAGGGGGGCCCATTCTAATGAAGACAAAGTCCTCCACCCGTTTCCAAAACATTGAGGGGCCACTCAAAAGAAAGGGGCAGTCGAGCCGAAGCTGCAGACGGTTGTCTTCATCCTGAATTTTTATTTAATCCTCATCCTAACTTTTGTTTCTTTCCTAAGTTTAAAAAAGCATATTTACCCTAGTACAGAGTTCTACTAATACTGATGTAACATTTAGTTGACAGATTAATCAATTTTTAGTTTGGATTGGTCTCCCTAAACCTTTTTGACATAACAACAGTTCGCCCATGGGATGCTAATGCACAGAGTTTACCCCGTGTCTAGGATCAGTGAAATCATCATCACTCTAGGCCTTCTAAGAGTGGAGTCCAAACTGCCTCAGCATCGCAGGGGGCCCATTCTAATGAAGACAAAGTCCTCCACCCGTTTCCAAAACATTGAGGGGCCACTCAAATGTAAGGGGCAGTCGAACCGAAGCTGCAGGCGTTTGTAATAATTCAGATTTTTTATTTAATCCTCATCCTAACTTTTGTTTGTTTCCTAAATTTAAAAAAGCATATTTACCCTAGGACAGAGATCTACTAACACTGATGTAACATTTAGGTGACAGATTAATACATTTTTTGGTTGGATTGGCTAACCTAAATCTTTTTGACATAACAACAGTTCGCCCATGGGATGCTAATGCACAGAGTCCACTACGGGTCTAGGATCAGTGAAATCACTATCACTCTAGGCCTTCTAAGAGTGGAGTCCAAACTGCCTCAGCATCGCAGGGGGGCCCATTCTAATGAAGACAATGTCCTCCACCCATTTCCAAAACATTGAGGGGCCACTCAAAAGAAAGGGGCAGTCGAGCCGAAGCTGCAGACGGTTGTCTTCATCCTGAATTTGTATTTAATCCTCATCCTAACTTTTGTTTCTTTCCTAAGTTTAAAAAAGCATATTTACCCTAGTACAGAGTTCTACTAATACTGATGTAACATTTAATTGACAGATTAATCAATTTTTTGTTTATATTGGCCTCCCTAAATCTTTTTGACATAACAACAGTTCGCCCATGGGATGCTAATGCGCAGAGTTTACCCCGGGTCCAGGATCAGTGAAATCATCATCACTCTAGGCCTTCTAAGAGTGGGAGTCCAAACTGCCTCAGCATCGCAGGGGGCCCATTCTAATGAAGACAAAGTCCTCTACCCATTTCCAAAACATTGAGGGGCCACTCAAATGTAAGGGACAGTCGAACCGAAGCTGCAGGCGTTTGTAATAATTCAGATTTTTTATTTAATCCTCATCCTAACTTTTGTTTGTTTCCTAAATTTAAAAAAGCATATTTACCCTAGGACAGAGATCTACTAACACTGATGTAACATTTAGGTGACAGATTAATACATTTTTTGGTTGGATTGGCTAACCTAAATCTTTTTGACATAACAACAGTTCGCCCATGGGATGCTAATGCACAGAGTCCACTACGGGTCTAGGATCAGTGAAATCACTATCACTCTAGGCCTTCTAAGAGTGGAGTCCAAACTGCCTCAGCATCGCAGGGGGGCCCATTCTAATGAAGACAAAGTCCTCCACCCGTTTCCAAAACATTGAGGGGCCACTCAAAAGAAAGGGGCAGTCGAGCCGAAGCTTCAGACGGTTGTCTTCATCCTGAATTTTTATTTAATCCTCATCCTAACTTTTGTTTCTTTCCTAAGTTTAAAAAAGCATATTTACCCTAGTACAGAGTTCTACTAATACTGATGTAACATTTAGGTGACAGATTAATACATTTTTTGTTTGGATTGGCCTCCCTAAATCTTTTTGACATAACAACAGTTCGCCCATGGGATGCTAATGCACAGAGTTTACCCCGGGTCCAGGATCAGTGAAGTCATCATCACTCTAGGCCTTCTAAGAGTGGGAGTCCAAACTGCCTCAGCATCGCAGGGGGCCCATTCTAATGAAGACAAAGTCCTCCATCCATTTCCAAAACATTGAGGGGCCACTCAAATGTAAGGGACAGTCGAACCGAAGCTGCAGGCGTTTGTAATAATTCAGATTTTTTATTTAATCCTCATCCTAACTTTTGTTTGTTTCCTAAATTTAAAAAAGCATATTTACCCTAGGACAGAGATCTACTAACACTGATGTAACATTTAGGTGACAGATTAATACATTTTTTGGTTGGATTGGCTAACCTAAATCTTTTTGACATAACAACAGTTCGCCCATGGGATGCTAATGCACAGAGTCCACTACGGGTCTAGGATCAGTGAAATCACTATCACTCTAGGCCTTCTAAGAGTGGAGTCCAAACTGCCTCAGCATCGCAGGGGGGCCCATTCTAATGAAGACAATGTCCTCCACCCGTTTCCAAAACATTGAGGGGCCACTCAAATGTAAGGGGCAGTCGAACCGATGCTGCAGGCGTTTGTAATAATTCAGATTTTTTATTTAATCCTCATCTTAACTTTTGTTTGTTTCCTAAATTTAAAAAAGCATATTTACCCTAGGACAGAGATCTACTAACACTGATGTAACATTTAGGTGACAGATTAATACATTTTTTGGTTGGATTGGCTAACCTAAATCTTTTTGACATAACAACAGTTCGCCCATGGGATGCTAATGCACAGAGTCCACTACGGGTCTAGGATCAGTGAAATCACTATCACTCTAGGCCTTCTAAGAGTGGAGTCCAAACTGCCTCAGCATCGCAGGGGGGCCCATTCTAATGAAGACAATGTCCTTCACCCGTTTCCAAAACATTGAGGGGCCACTCAAAAGAAAGGGGCAGTCGAGCCGAAGCTGCAGACGTTTGTCTTCATCCTGAATTTTTATTTAATCCTCATCCTAACTTTTGTATCTTTCCTAAGTTTAAAAAAGCATTTTTACCCTAGTACAGAGTTCTACTAATACTGATGTAACATTTAGGTGACAGATTAATACATTTTTTGTTTGGATTGGCCTCCCTAAATCTTTTTGACATAACAACAGTTCGCCCATGGGATGCTAATGCACAGAGTTTACCCCGAGTCTAGGATCAGTGAAATCATCATCACTCTAGGCCTTCTAAGAGTGGAGTCCAAACTGCCTCAGCATCGCAGGGGGCCCATTCTAATGAAGACAAAGTCCTCCACCCGTTTCCAAAACATTGAGGGGCCACTCAAATGTAAGGGGCAGTCGAACCGAAGCTGCAGGCGTTTGTAATAATTCAGATTTTTTATTTAATCCTCATCCTAACTTTTGTTTGTTTCCTAAATTTAAAAAAGCATATTTACCCTAGGACAGAGATCTACTAACACTGATGTAACATTTAGGTGACAGATTAATACATTTTTTGGTTGGATTGGCTAACCTAAATCTTTTTGACATAACAACAGTTCGCCCATGGGATGCTAATGCACAGAGTCCACTACGGGTCTAGGATCAGTGAAATCACTATCACTCTAGGCCTTCTAAGAGTGGAGTCCAAACTGCCTCAGCATCGCAGGGGGGCCCATTCTAATGAAGACAATGTCCTCCACCCGTTTCCAAAACATTGAGGGGCCACTCAAAAGAAAGGGGCAGTCGAGCCGAAGCTGCAGACGGTTGTCTTCATCCTGAATTTGTATTTAATCCTCATCCTAACTTTTGTTTCTTTCCTAAGTTTAAAAAAGCATATTTACCCTAGTACAGAGTTCTACTAATACTGATGTAACATTTAGGTGACAGATTAATACATTTTTTGTTTGGATTGGCCTCCCTAAATCTTTTTGACATAACAACAGTTCGCCCATGGGATGCTAATGCACAGAGTTTACCCCGAGTCTAGGATCAGTGAAATCATCATCACTCTAGGCCTTCTAAGAGTGGAGTCCAAACTGCCTCAGCATCGCAGGGGGCCCATTCTAATGAAGACAAAGTCCTCCACCCGTTTCCAAAACATTGAGGGGCCACTCAAATGTAAGGGGCAGTCGAACCGAAGCTGCAGGCGTTTGTAATAATTCAGATTTTTTATTTAATCCTCATCCTAACTTTTGTTTGTTTCCTAAATTTAAAAAAGCATATTTACCCTAGGACAGAGATCTACTAACACTGATGTAACATTTAGGTGACAGATTAATACATTTTTTGGTTGGATTGGCTAACCTAAATCTTTTTGACATAACAACAGTTCGCCCATGGGATGCTAATGCACAGAGTCCACTACGGGTCTAGGATCAGTGAAATCACTATCACTCTAGGCCTTCTAAGAGTGGAGTCCAAACTGCCTCAGCATCGCAGGGGGGCCCATTCTAATGAAGACAATGTCCTCCACCCGTTTCCAAAACATTGAGGGGCCACTCAAAAGAAAGGGGCAGTCGAGCCGAAGCTGCAGACGGTTGTCTTCATCCTGAATTTGTATTTAATCCTCATCCTAACTTTTGTTTCTTTCCTAAGTTTAAAAAAGCATATTTACCCTAGTACAGAGTTCTACTAATACTGATGTAACATTTAGGTGACAGATTAATACATTTTTTGTTTGGATTGGCCTCCCTAAATCTTTTTGACATAACAACAGTTCGCCCATGGGATGCTAATGCACAGAGTTTACCCCGAGTCTAGGATCAGTGAAATCATCATCACTCTAGGCCTTCTAAGAGTGGAGTCCAAACTGCCTCAGCATCGCAGGGGGCCCATTCTAATGAAGACAAAGTCCTCCACCCGTTTCCAAAACATTGAGGGGCCACTCAAATGTAAGGGGCAGTCGAACCGAAGCTGCAGGCGTTTGTAATAATTCAGATTTTTTATTTAATTCTCATCCTAACTTTTGTTTGTTTCCTAAGTTTAAAAAAGCATATTTACCCTAGGACAGAGATCTACTAACACTGATGTAACATTTAGGTGACAGATTAATACATTTTTTGGTTGGATTGGCTAACCTAAATCTTTTTGACATAACAACAGTTCGCCCATGGGATGCTAATGCACAGAGTCCACTACGGGTCTAGGATCAGTGAAATCACTATCACTCTAGGCCTTCTAAGAGTGGAGTCCAAACTGCCTCAGCATCGCAGGGGGGCCCATTCTAATGAAGACAATGTCCTTCACCCGTTTCCAAAACATTGAGGGGCCACTCAAAAGAAAGGGGCAGTCGAGCCGAAGCTGCAGACGTTTGTCTTCATCCTGAATTTTTATTTAATCCTCATCCTAACTTTTGTATCTTTCCTAAGTTTAAAAAAGCATTTTTACCCTAGTACAGAGTTCTACTAATACTGATGTAACATTTAGGTGACAGATTAATACATTTTTTGTTTGGATTGGCCTCCCTAAATCTTTTTGACATAACAACAGTTCGCCCATGGGATGCTAATGCACAGAGTTTACCCCGAGTCTAGGATCAGTGAAATCATCATCACTCTAGGCCTTCTAAGAGTGGAGTCCAAACTGCCTCAGCATCGCAGGGGGCCCATTCTAATGAAGACAAAGTCCTCCACCCGTTTCCAAAACATTGAGGGGCCACTCAAATGTAAGGGGCAGTCGAACCGAAGCTGCAGGCGTTTGTAATAATTCAGATTTTTTATTTAATTCTCATCCTAACTTTTGTTTGTTTCCTAAGTTTAAAAAAGCATATTTACCCTAGGACAGAGATCTACTAACACTGATGTTACATTTAGGTGACAGATTAATACATTTTTTGGTTGGATTGGCTAACCTAAATCTTTTTGACATAACAACAGTTCGCCCATGGGATGCTAATGCACAGAGTTTACCCCGAGTCTAGGATCAGTGAAATCATCATCACTCTAGGCCTTCTAAGAGTGGAGTCCAAACTGCCTCAGCATCGCAGGGGGCCCATTCTAATGAAGACAAAGTCCTCCACCCGTTTCCAAAACATTGAGGGGCCACTCAAATGTAAGGGGCAGTCGAACCGAAGCTGCAGGCGTTTGTAATAATTCAGATTTTTTATTTAATCCTCATCCTAACTTTTGTTTGTTTCCTAAATTTAAAAAAGCATATTTACCCTAGGACAGAGATCTACTAACACTGATGTTACATTTAGGTGACAGATTAATACATTTTTTGGTTGGATTGGCTAAGCTAAATCTTTTTGACATAACAACAGTTCGCCCATGGGATGCTAATGCACAGAGTCCACTACGGGTCTAGGATCAGTGAAATCACTATCACTCTAGGCCTTCTAAGAGTGGAGTCCAAACTGCCTCAGCATCGCAGGGGGGCCCATTCTAATGAAGACAATGTCCTCCACCCGTTTCCAAAACATTGAGGGGCCACTCAAAAGAAAGGGGCAGTCGAGCCGAAGCTGCAGACGGTTGTCTTCATCCTGAATTTGTATTTAATCCTCATCCTAACTTTTGTTTCTTTCCTAAGTTTAAAAAAGCATATTTACCCTAGTACAGAGTTCTACTAATACTGATGTAACATTTAGTTGACAGATTAATCAATTTTTTATTTGGATTGGCCTCCCTAAATCTTTTTGACATAACAACAGTTCGCCCATGGGATGCTAATGCACAGAGTTTACCCCGTGTCTAGGATCAGTGAAATCATCATTACTCTAGGCCTTCTAAGAGTGGAGTCCAAACTGCCTCAGCATCGCAGGGGGCCCATTCTAATGAAGACAAAGTCCTCCACCCGTTTCCAAAACATTGAGGGGCCACTCAAATGTAAGGGGCAGTCGAACCGAAGCTGCAGGCGTTTGTAATAATTCAGATTTTTTATTTAATCCTCATCCTAACTTTTGTTTGTTTCCTAAATTTAAAAAAGCATATTTACCCTAGTACAGAGTTCTACTAATACTGATGTAACATTTAGTTGACAGATTAATCAATTTTTTATTTGGATTGGCCTCCCTAAATCTTTTTGACATAACAACAGTTCGCCCATGGGATGCTAATGCACAGAGTTTACCCCGAGTCTAGGATCAGTGAAATCATCATCACTCTAGGCCTTCTAAGAGTGGAGTCCAAACTGCCTCAGCATCGCAGGGGGCCCATTCTAATGAAGACAAAGTCCTCCACCCGTTTCCAAAACATTGAGGGGCCACTCAAATGTAAGGGGCAGTCGAACCGAAGCTGCAGGCGTTTGTAATAATTCAGATTTTTTATTTAATCCTCATCCTAACTTTTGTTTGTTTCCTAAATTTAAAAAAAGCATATTTACCCTAGGACAGAGATCTACTAACACTGATGTAACATTTAGGTGACAGATTAATACATTTTTTGTTTGGATTGGCCTCCCTAAATCTTTTTGACATAACAACAGTTCGCCCATGGGATGCTAATGCACAGAGTTTACCCCGAGTCTAGGATCAGTGAAATCATCATCACTCTAGGCCTTCTAAGAGTGGAGTCCAAACTGCCTCAGCATCGCAGGGGGCCCATTCTAATGAAGACAAAGTCCTCCACCCGTTTCCAAAACATTGAGGGGCCACTCAAATGTAAGGGGCAGTCGAACCGAAGCTGCAGGCGTTTGTAATAATTCAGATTTTTTATTTAATCCTCATCTTAACTTTTGTTTGTTTCCTAAATTTAAAGAAGCATATTTACCCTAGGACAGAGATCTACTAACACTGATGTAACATTTAGGTGACAGATTAATACATTTTTTGGTTGGATTGGCTAACCTAAATCTTTTTGACATAACAACAGTTCGCCCATGGGATGCTAATGCACAGAGTCCACTACGGGTCTAGGATCAGTGAAATCACTATCACTCTAGGCCATCTAAGAGTGGAGTCCAAACTGCCTCAGCATCGCAGGGGGGCCCATTCTAATGAAGACAATGTCCTCCACCCGTTTCCAAAACATTGAGGGGCCACTCAAAAGAAAGGGGCAGTCGAGCCGAAGCTGCAGACGGTTGTCTTCATCCTGAATTTGTATTTAATCCTCATCCTAACTTTTGTTTCTTTCCTAAGTTTAAAAAAGCATATTTACCCTAGTACAGAGTTCTACTAATACTGATGTAACATTTAGTTGACAGATTAATCAATTTTTTGTTTGGATTGGCCTCCCTAAATCTTTTTGACATAACAACAGTTCGCCCATGGGATGCTAATGCACAGAGTTTACCCCGAGTCTAGGATCAGTGAAATCATCATCACTCTAGGCCTTCTAAGAGTGGAGTCCAAACTGCCTCAGCATCGCAGGGGGCCCATTCTAATGAAGACAAAGTCCTCCACCCGTTTCCAAAACATTGAGGGGCCACTCAAATGTAAGGGGCAGTCGAACCGAAGCTGCAGGCGTTTGTAATAATTCAGATTTTTTATTTAATCCTCATCCTAACTTTTGTTTGTTTCCTAAATTTAAAAAAAGCATATTTACCCTAGGACAGAGATCTACTAACACTGATGTAACATTTAGGTGACAGATTAATAAATTTTTTATTTGGATTGGCTAACCTAAATCTTTTTGACATAACAACAGTTTGCCAATGGGATGCTAATGCGCAGAGTCCACTATGGGTCTAGGATCAGTGAAATCACTATCACTCTAGGCCTTCTAAGAGTGGAGTCCAAACTGCCTCAGCATCGCAGGGGGGGCCATTCTAATGAAGACAATGTCCTCCACCCGTTTCCAAAACATTGAGGGGCCACTCAAAAGAAAGGGGCAGTCGAGCCGAAGCTGCAGACGGTTGTCTTCATCCTGAATTTGTATTTAATCCTCATCCTAACTTTTGTTTCTTTCCTAAGTTTAAAAAAGCATATTTACCCTAGTACAGAGTTGTACTAATACTGATGTAACATTTAGGTGACAGATTAATACATTTTTTGTTTGGATTGGCCTCCCTAAATCTTTTTGACATAACAACAGTTCGCCCATGGGATGCTAATGCACAGAGTTTACCCCGAGTCTAGGATCAGTGAAATCATCATCACTCTAGGCCTTCTAAGAGTGGAGTCCAAACTGCCTCAGCATCGCAGGGGGCCCATTCTAATGAAGACAAAGTCCTCCACCCGTTTCCAAAACATTGAGGGGCCACTCAAATGTAAGGGGCAGTCGAACCGAAGCTGCAGGCGTTTGTAATAATTCAGATTTTTTATTTAATCCTCATCCTAACTTTTGTTTGTTTCCTAAATTTAAAAAAGCATATTTACCCTAGGACAGAGATCTACTAACACTGATGTAACATTTAGGTGACAGATTAATACATTTTTTGGATGGATTGGCTAACCTAAATCTTTTTGACATAACAACAGTTCGCCCATGGGATGCTAATGCACAGAGTCCACTACGGGTCTAGGATCAGTGAAATCACTATCACTCTAGGCCTTCTAAGAGTGGAGTCCAAACTGCCTCAGCATCGCAGGGGGGCCCATTCTAATGAAGACAATGTCCTCCACCCATTTCCAAAACATTGAGGGGCCACTCAAAAGAAAGGGGCAGTCGAGCCGAAGCTGCAGACGGTTGTCTTCATCCTGAATTTGTATTTAATCCTCATCCTAACTTTTGTTTCTTTCCTAAGTTTAAAAAAGCATATTTACCCTAGTACAGAGTTCTACTAATACTGATGTAACATTTAATTGACAGATTAATCAATTTTTTGTTTATATTGGCCTCCCTAAATCTTTTTGACATAACAACAGTTCGCCCATGGGATGCTAATGCACAGAGTTTACCCCGAGTCTAGGATCAGTGAAATCATCATCACTCTAGGCCTTCTAAGAGTGGAGTCCAAACTGCCTCAGCATCGCAGGGGGCCCATTCTAATGAAGACAAAGTCCTCCACCCGTTTCCAAAACATTGAGGGGCCACTCAAATGTAAGGGGCAGTCGAACCGAAGCTGCAGGCGTTTGTAATAATTCAGATTTTTTATTTAATCCTCATCCTAACTTTTGTTTGTTTCCTAAATTTAAAAAAAGCATATTTACCCTAGGACAGAGATCTACTAACACTGATGTAACATTTAGGTGACAGATTAATACATTTTTTATTTGGATTGGCTAACCTAAATCTTTTTGACATAACAACAGTTTGCCAATGGGATGCTAATGCGCAGAGTCCACTATGGGTCTAGGATCAGTGAAATCACTATCACTCTAGGCCTTCTAAGAGTGGAGTCCAAACTGCCTCAGCATCGCAGGGGGGCCCATTCTAATGAAGACAATGTCCTCCACCCTTTTCCAAAACATTGAGGGGCCACTCAAAAGAAAGGGGCAGTCGAGCCGAAGCTGCAGACGGTTGTCTTCATCCTGAATTTGTATTTAATCCTCATCCTAACTTTTGTTTCTTTCCTAAGTTTAAAAAAGCATATTTACCCTAGTACAGAGTTGTACTAATACTGATGTAACATTTAGGTGACAGATTAATACATTTTTTGTTTGGATTGGCCTCCCTAAATCTTTTTGACATAACAACAGTTCGCCCATGGGATGCTAATGAACAGAGTCCACTACGGGTCTAGGATCAGTGAAATCACTATCACTCTAGGCCTTCTAAGAGTGGAGTCCAAACTGCCTCAGCATCGCAGGGGGGCCCATTATAATGAAGACAAAGTCCTCCACCCGTTTCCAAAACATTGAGGGGCCACTCAAATGTAAGGGGCAGTCGAGCCGAAGCTGCAGACGGTTGTCTTCATCCTGAATTTGTATTTAATCCTCATCCTAACTTTTGTTTCTTTCCTAAGTTTAAAAAAGCATATTTACCCTAGTACAGAGTTCTACTAATACTGATGTAACATTTAGGTGACAGATTAATACATTTTTTGATTGGATTGGCCTCCCTAAATCTTTTTGACATAACAACAGTTCGCCCATGGGATGCTAATGCACAGAGTTTACCCCGAGTCTAGGATCAGTGAAATCATCATCACTCTAGGCCTTCTAAGAGTGGAGTCCAAACTGCCTCAGCATCGCAGGGGGCCCATTCTAATGAAGACAAAGTCCTCCACCCGTTTCCAAAACATTGAGGGGCCACTCAAATGTAAGGGGCAGTCGAACCGAAGCTGCAGACGTTTGTAATAATTCAGATTTTTTATTTAATCCTCATCCTAACTTTTGTTTGTTTCCTAAGTTTAAAAAAGCATATCTACCCTAGGACAGAGATCTACTAACACTGATGTAACATTTAGGTGACAGATTAATACATTTTTTGGTTGGATTTGCTAACCTAAATCTTTTTGACATAACAACAGTTCGCCCATGGGATGCTAATGCACAGAGTCCACTACGGGTCTAGGATCAGTGAAATCACTATCACTCTAGGCCTTCTAAGAGTGGAGTCCAAACTGCCTCAGCATCGCAGGGGGGCCCATTCTAATGAAGACAAAGTCCTCCACCCGTTTCCAAAACATTGAGGGGCCACTCAAAAGAAAAGGGCAGTCGAGCCGAAGCTGGAGACGGTTGTCTTCATCCTGAATTTGTATTTAATCCTCATCCTAACTTTTGTTTCTTTCCTAAGTTTAAAAAAGCATATTTACCCTAGTACAGAGTTCTACTAATACTGATGTAACATTTAGTTGACAGATTAATAAATTTTTTATTTGGATTGGCCTCCCTAAATCTTTTTGACATAACAACAGTTCGCCCATGGGATGCTAATGCACAGAGTTTACCCCGGGTCCAGGATCAGTGAAATCATCATCACTCTAGGCCTTCTAAGAGTGGAGTCCAAACTGCCTCAGCATCGCAGGGGGGCCCATTCTAATGAAGACAATGTCCTCCACCCATTTCCAAAACATTGAGGGGCCACTCAAAAGAAAGGGGCAGTCGAGCCGAAGCTGGAGACGGTTGTCTTCATCCTGAATTTGTATTTAATCCTCATCCTAACTTTTGTTTCTTTCCTAAGTTTAAAAAAGCATATTTACCCTAGTACAGAGTTCTACTAATACTGATGTAACATTTAGGTGACAGATTAATACATTTTTTGGTTGGATTGGCTAACCTAAATCTTTTTGACATAACAACAGTTCGCCCATGGGATGCTAATGCACAGAGTCCACTACGGGTCTAGGATCAGTGAAATCACTATCACTCTAGGCCTTCTAAGAGTGGAGTCCAAACTGCCTCAGCATCGCAGGGGGGCCCATTCTAATGAAGACAAAGTCCTCCACCCGTTTCCAAAACATTGAGGGGCCACTCAAAAGAAAGGGGCAGTCGAGCCGAAGCTGCAGACGGTTGTCTTCATCCTGAATTTTTATTTAATCCTCATCCTAACTTTTGTTTCTTTCCTAAGTTTAAAAAAGCATATTTACCCTAGTACAGAGTTCTACTAATACTGATGTAACATTTAGTTGACAGATGAATCAATTTTTTATTTGGATTGGCCTCCCTAAATCTTTTTGACATAACAACAGTTCGCCCATGGGATGCTAATGCACAGAGTTTACCCCGGGTCCAGGATCAGTGAAATCATCATCACTCTAGGCCTTCTAAGAGTGGAGTCCAAACTGCCTCAGCAACGCAGGGGGCCCATTCTAATGAAGACAAAGTCCTCCACCCGTTTCCAAAACATTGAGGGGCCACTCAAATGTAAGGGACAGTCGAACCGAAGCTGCAGGCGTTTGTAATAATTCAGATTTTTTATTTAATCCTCATCCTAACTTTTGTTTGTTTCCTAAATTTAAAAAAGCATATTTACCCTAGGACAGAGATCTACTAACACTGATGTAACATTTAGGTGACAGATTAATACATTTTTTGGATGGATTGGCTAACCTAAATCTTTTTGACATAACAACAGTTCGCCCATGGGATGCTAATGCACAGAGTTTACCCCGAGTCTAGGATCAGTGAAATCATCATCACTCTAGGCCTTCTAAGAGTGGAGTCCAAACTGCCTCAGCATCGCAGGGGGCCCATTCTAATGAAGACAAAGTCCTCCACCCGTTTCCAAAACATTGAGGGGCCACTCAAATGTAAGGGGCAGTCGAACCGAAGCTGCAGGCGTTTGTAATAATTCAGATTTTTTATTTAATCCTCATCCTAACTTTTGTTTGTTTCCTAAATTTAAAAAAAGCATATTTACCCTAGGACAGAGATCTACTAACACTGATATAACATTTAGGTGACAGATTAATACATTTTTTATTTGGATTGGCTAACCTAAATCTTTTTGACATAACAACAGTTTGCCAATGGGATGCTAATGCGCAGAGTCCACTACGGGTCTAGGATCAGTGAAATCACTATCACTCTAGGCCTTCTAAGAGTGGAGTCCAAACTGCCTCAGCATCGCAGGGGGGCCCATTCTAATGAAGACAAAGTCCTCCACCCGTTTCCAAAACATTGAGGGGCCACTCAAAAGAAAGGGGCAGTCGAGCCGAAGCTGCAGACGGTTGTCTTCATCCTGAATTTTTATTTAATCCTCATCCTAACTTTTGTTTCTTTCCTAAGTTTAAAAAAGCATATTTACCCTAGTACAGAGTTCTACTAATACTGATGTAACATTTAGGTGACAGATTAATACATTTTTTGTTTGGATTGGCCTCCCTAAATCTTTTTGACATAACAACAGTTCGCCCATGGGATGCTAATGCACAGAGTTTACCCCGAGTCTAGGATCAGTGAAATCATCATCACTCTAGGCCTTCTAAGAGTGGAGTCCAAACTGCCTCAGCATCGCAGGGGGCCCATTCTAATGAAGACAAAGTCCTCCACCCGTTTCCAAAACATTGAGGGGCCACTCAAATGTAAGGGGCAGTCGAACCGAAGCTACAGACGTTTGTAATAATTCAGATTTTTTATTTAATCCTCATCCTAACTTTTGTTTGTTTCCTAAGTTTAAAAAAGCATATCTACCCTAGGACAGAGATCTACTAACACTGATGTAACATTTAGGTGACAGATTAATACATTTTTTGGTTGGATTGGCTAACCTAAATCTTTTTGACATAACAACAGTTCGCCCATGGGATGCTAATGCACAGAGTCCACTACGGGTCTAGGATCAGTGAAATCACTATCACTCTAGGCCTTCTAAGAGTGGAGTCCAAACTGCCTCAGCATCGCAGGGGGGCCCATTATAATGAAGACAAAGTCCTCCACCCGTTTCCAAAACATTGAGGGGCCACTCAAAAGAAAGGGGCAGTCGAGCCGAAGCTGCAGACGGTTGTCTTCATCCTGAATTTGTATTTAATCCTCATCCTAACTTTTGTTTCTTTCCTAAGTTTAAAAAAGCATATTTACCCTAGTACAGAGTTCTACTAATACTGATGTAACATTTAGGTGACAGATTAATACATTTTTTGTTTGGATTGGCCTCCCTAAATCTTTTTGACATAACAACAGTTCGCCCATGGGATGCTAATGCACAGAGTTTACCCCGAGTCTAGGATCAGTGAAATCATCATCACTCTAGGCCTTCTAAGAGTGGAGTCCAAACTGCCTCAGCATCGCAGGGGGCCCATTCTAATGAAGACAAAGTCCTCCACCCGTTTCCAAAACATTGAGGGGCCACTCAAATGTAAGGGGCAGTCGAACCGAAGCTGCAGACGTTTGTAATAATTCAGATTTTTTATTTAATCCTCATCCTAACTTTTGTTTGTTTCCTAAGTTTAAAAAAGCATATCTACCCTAGGACAGAGATCTACTAACACTGATGTAACATTTAGGTGACAGATTAATAAATTTTTTGGTTGGATTGGCTAACCTAAATCTTTTTGACATAACAACAGTTCGCCCATGGGATGCTAATGCACAGAGTCCACTACGGGTCTAGGATCAGTGAAATCACTATCACTCTAGGCCTTCTAAGAGTGGAGTCCAAACTGCCTCAGCATCGCAGGGGGGCCCATTATAATGAAGACAAAGTCCTCCACCCGTTTCCAAAACTTTGAGGGGCCACTCAAAAGAAAGGGGCAGTCGAGCCGAAGCTGCAGACGGTTGTCTTCATCCTGAATTTGTATTTAATCCTCATCCTAACTTTTGTTTCTTTCCTAAGTTTAAAAAAGCATATTTACCCTAGTACAGAGTTCTACTAATACTGATGTAACATTTAGGTGACAGATTAATACATTTTTTATTTGGATTGGCCTCCCTAAATCTTTTTGACATAACAACAGTTCGCCTATGGGATGCTAATGCACAGAGTTTACCCCGGGTCCAGGATCAGTGAAATCATCATCACTCTAGGCCTTCTAAGAGTGGAGTCCAAACTGCCTCAGCATCGCAGGGGGCCCATTCTAATGAAGACAAAGTCCTCCACCCGTTTCCAAAACATTGAGGGGCCACTCAAATGTAAGGGACAGTCGAACCGAAGCTGCAGGCGTTTGTAATAATTCAGATTTTTTATTTAATCCTCATCCTAACTTTTGTTTGTTTCCTAAATTTAAAAAAGCATATTTACCCTAGGACAGAGATCTACTAACACTGATGTAACATTTAGGTGACAGATTAATACATTTTTTGGTTGGATTGGCTAACCTAAATCTTTTTGACATAACAACAGTTTGCCCATGGGATGCTAATGCACAGAGTCCACTACGGGTCTAGGATCAGTGAAATCACTATCACTCTAGGCCTTCTAAGAGTGGAGTCCAAACTGCCTCAGCATCGCAGGGGGGCCCATTCTAATGAAGACAATGTCCTCCACCCATTTCCAAAACATTGAGGGGCCATTCAAAAGAAAGGGGCAGTCGAGCCGAAGCTGCAGACGGTTGTCTTCATCCTGAATTTGTATTTAATCCTCATCCTAACTTTTGTTTCTTTCCTAAGTTTAAAAAAGCATATTTACCCTAGTACAGAGTTCTACTAATACTGATGTAACATTTAGGTGACAGATTAATACATTTTTTATTTGGATTGGCCTCCCTAAATCTTTTTGACATAACAACAGTTCGCCCATGGGATTCTAATACACAGAGTTTACCCCGTGTCTAGGATCAGTGAAATCACTATCACTCTAGGCCTTCTAAGAGTGGAGTCCAAACTGCCTCAGCATCGCAGGGGGCCCATTCTAATGAAGACAAAGTCCTCCACCCGTTTCCAAAACATTGAGGGGCCACTCAAATGTAAGGGGCAGTCGAACCGAAGCTGCAGACGTTTGTAATAATTCTGATTTTTTATTTAATCCTCATCCTAACTTTTGTTTGTTTCCTAAGTTTAAAAAAGCATATCTACACTAGGACAGAGATCTACTAACACTGATGTAACATTTAGGTGACAGATTAATACATTTTTTGGTTGGATTGGCTAACCTAAATCTTTTTTACATCACAACAGTTCGCCCATGGGATGCTAATGCACAGAGTCCACTACGGGTCTAGGATCAGTGAAATCACTATCACTCTAGGCCTTCTAAGAGTGGAGTCCAAACTGCCTCAGCATCGCAGGGGGGCCCATTCTAATGAAGACAATGTCCTCCACCCGTTTCCAAACATTGAGGGGCCACTCAAAAGAAAGGGGCAGTCGAGCCGAAGCTGGAGACGGTTGTCTTCATCCTGAATTTGTATTTAATCCTCATCCTAACTTTTGTTTCTTTCCTAAGTTTAAAAAAGCATATTTACCCTAGTACAGAGTTCTACTAATACTAATGTAACATTTAGTTGACAGATTAATCAATTTTTTATTTGGATTGGCCTCCCTAAATCTTTTTGACATAACAACAGTTCGCCCATGGGATGCTAATGCACAGAGTTTACCCCGTGTCTAGGATCAGTGAAATCATCATCACTCTAGGCCTTCTAAGAGTGGAGTCCAAACTGCCTCAGCATCGCAGGGGGCCCATTCAAATGAAGACAAAGTCCTCCACCCGTTTCCAAAACATTGAGGGGCCACTCAAATGTAAGGGGCAGTCGAACCGAAGCTGCAGACGTTTGTAATAATTCTGATTTTTTATTTAATCCTCATCCTAACTTTTGTTTGTTTCCTAAGTTTAAAAAAGCATATCTACCCTAGGACAGAGATCTACTAACACTGATGTAACATTTAGGTGACAGATTAATACATTTTTTGGTTGGATTGGCTAACCTAAATCTTTTTGACATCACAACAGTTCGCCCATGGGATGCTAATGCACAGAGTCCACTACGGGTCTAGGATCAGTGAAATCACTATCACTCTAGGCCTTCTAAGAGTGGAGTCCAAACTGCCTCAGCATCGCAGGGGGGCCCATTCTAATGAAGACAAAGTCCTCCACCCGTTTCCAAAACATTGAGGGGCCACTCAAAAGAAAGGGGCAGTCGAGCCGAAGCTGCAGACGGTTGTCTTCATCCTGAATTTTTATTTAATCCTCATCCTAACTTTTGTTTCTTTCCTAAGTTTAAAAAAGCATATTTACCCTAGTACAGAGTTCTACTAATACTGATGTAACATTTAGTTGACAGATTAATACATTTTTTATTTGGATTGGCCTCCCTAAATCTTTTTGACATAACAACAGTTCGCCCATGGGATGCTAATGCACAGAGTTTACCCCGGGTCCAGGATCAGTGAAATCATCATCACTCTAGGCCTTCTAAGAGTGGAGTCCAAACTGCCTCAGCATCGCAGGGGGCCCATTCTAATGAAGACAAAGTCCTCCACCCGTTTCCAAAACATTGAGGGGCCACTCAAATGTAAGGGACAGTCGAACCGAAGCTGCAGGCGTTTGTAATAATTCAGATTTTTTATTTAATCCTCATCCTAACTTTTGTTTGTTTCCTAAATTTAAAAAAGCATATTTACCCTAGGACAGAGATCTACTAACACTGATGTAACATTTAGGTGACAGATTAATACATTTTTTGGTTAGATTGGCTAACCTAAATCTTTTTGACATAACAACAGTTCGCCCATGGGATGCTAATGCACAGAGTCCACTACGGGTCTAGGATCAGTGAAATCACTATCACTCTAGGCCTTCTAAGAGTGGAGTCCAAACTGCCTCAGCATCGCAGGGGGGCCCATTCTAATGAAGACAATGTCCTCCACCCGTTTCCAAAACATTGAGGGGCCACTCAAAAGAATGGGGCAGTCGAGCCGAAGCTGCAGACGGTTGTCTTCATCCTGAATTTGTATTTAATCCTCATCCTAACTTTTGTTTCTTTCCTAAGTTTAAAAAAGCATATTTACCCTAGTACAGAGTTCTACTAATACTGATGTAACATTTAGGTGACAGATTAATCAATTTTTTATTTGGATTGGCCTCCCTAAATCTTTTTGACATAACAACAGTTCGCCCATGGGATGCTAATACACAGAGTTTACCCCGTGTCTAGGATCAGTGAAATCATCATCACTCTAGGCCTTCTAAGAGTGGAGTCCAAACTGCCTCAGCATCGCAGGGGGCCCATTCTAATGAAGACAAAGTCCTCCACCCGTTTCCAAAACATTGAGGGGCCACTCAAATGTAAGGGGCAGTCGAACCGAAGCTGCAGACGTTTGTAATAATTCTGATTTTTTATTTAATCCTCATCCTAACTTTTGTTTGTTTCCTAAGTTTAAAAAAGCATATCTACCCTAGGACAGAGATCTACTAACACTGACGTAACATTTAGGTGACAGATTAATACATTTTTTGGTTGGATTGGCTAACCTAAATCTTTTTGACATCACAACAGTTCGCCCATGGGATGCTAATGCACAGAGTCCACTACGGGTCTAGGATCAGTGAAATCACTATCACTCTAGGCCTTCTAAGAGTGGAGTCCAAACTGCCTCAGCATCGCAGGGGGGCCCATTCTAGTGAAGACAAAGTCCTCCACCCGTTTCCAAAACATTGAGGGGCCACTCAAAAGAAAGGGGCAGTCGAGCCGAAGCTGCAGACGGTTGTCTTCATCCTGAATTTTTATTTAATCCTCATCCTAACTTTTGTTTCTTTCCTAAGTTTAAAAAAGCATATTTACCCTAGTACAGAGTTCTACTAATACTGATGTAACATTTAGGTGACAGATTAATACATTTTTTGTTTGGATTGGCCTCCCTAAATCTTTTTGACATAACAACAGTTCGCCCATGGGATGCTAATGCACAGAGTTTACCCCGAGTCTAGGATCAGTGAAATCATCATCACTCTAGGCCTTCTAAGAGTGGAGTCCAAACTGCCTCAGCATCGCAGGGGGCCCATTCTAATGAAGACAAAGTCCTCCACCCGTTTCCAAAACATTGAGGGGCCACTCAAATGTAAGGGGCAGTCGAACCGAAGCTGCAGGCGTTTGTAATAATTCAGATTTTTTATTTAATCCTCATCCTAACTTTTGTTTGTTTCCTAAATTTAAAAAAGCATATTTACCCTAGGACAGAGATCTACTAACACTGATGTAACATTTAGGTGACAGATTAATACATTTTTTGGTTAGATTGGCTAACCTAAATCTTTTTGACATAACAACAGTTCGCCCATGGGATGCTAATGCACAGAGTCCACTACGGGTCTAGGATCAGTGAAATCACTATCACTCTAGGCCTTCTAAGAGTGGAGTCCAAACTGCCTCAGCATCGCAGGGGGGCCCATTCTAATGAAGACAATGTCCTCCACCCGTTTCCAAAACATTGAGGGGCCACTCAAAAGAATGGGGCAGTCGAGCCGAAGCTGCAGACGGTTGTCTTCATCCTGAATTTGTATTTAATCCTCATCCTAACTTTTGTTTCTTTCCTAAGTTTAAAAAAGCATATTTACCCTAGTACAGAGTTCTACTAATACTGATGTAACATTTAGGTGACAGATTAATCAATTTTTTATTTGGATTGGCCTCCCTAAATCTTTTTGACATAACAACAGTTCGCCCATGGGATGCTAATACACAGAGTTTACCCCGTGTCTAGGATCAGTGAAATCATCATCACTCTAGGCCTTCTAAGAGTGGAGTCCAAACTGCCTCAGCATCGCAGGGGGCCCATTCTAATGAAGACAAAGTCCTCCACCCGTTTCCAAAACATTGAGGGGCCACTCAAATGTAAGGGGCAGTCGAACCGAAGCTGCAGACGTTTGTAATAATTCTGATTTTTTATTTAATCCTCATCCTAACTTTTGTTTGTTTCCTAAGTTTAAAAAAGCATATCTACCCTAGGACAGAGATCTACTAACACTGATGTAACATTTAGGTGACAGATTAATACATTTTTTGGTTGGATTGGCTAACCTAAATCTTTTTGACATCACAACAGTTCGCCCATGGGATGCTAATGCACAGAGTCCACTACGGGTCTAGGATCAGTGAAATCACTATCACTCTAGGCCTTCTAAGAGTGGAGTCCAAACTGCCTCAGCATCGCAGGGGGGCCCATTCTAGTGAAGACAAAGTCCTCCACCCGTTTCCAAAACATTGAGGGGCCACTCAAAAGAAAGGGGCAGTCGAGCCGAAGCTGCAGACGGTTGTCTTCATCCTGAATTTTTATTTAATCCTCATCCTAACTTTTGTTTCTTTCCTAAGTTTAAAAAAGCATATTTACCCTAGTACAGAGTTCTACTAATACTGATGTAACATTTAGGTGACAGATTAATACATTTTTTGTTTGGATTGGCCTCCCTAAATCTTTTTGACATAACAACAGTTCGCCCATGGGATGCTAATGCACAGAGTTTACCCCGAGTCTAGGATCAGTGAAATCATCATCACTCTAGGCCTTCTAAGAGTGGAGTCCAAACTGCCTCAGCATCGCAGGGGGCCCATTCTAATGAAGACAAAGTCCTCCACCCGTTTCCAAAACATTGAGGGGCCACTCAAATGTAAGGGGCAGTCGAACCGAAGCTGCAGGCGTTTGTAATAATTCAGATTTTTTATTTAATCCTCATCCTAACTTTTGTTTGTTTCCTAAATTTAAAAAAGCATATTTACCCTAGGACAGAGATCTACTAACACTGATGTAACATTTAGGTGACAGATTAATACATTTTTTGGTTGGATTGGCTAACCTAAATCTTTTTGACATAACAACAGTTCGCCCATGGGATGCTAATGCACAGAGTCCACTACGGGTCTAGGATCAGTGAAATCACTATCACTCTAGGCCTTCTAAGAGTGGAGTCCAAACTGCCTCAGCATCGCAGGGGGGCCCATTCTAATGAAGACAATGTCCTCCACCCGTTTCCAAAACATTGAGGGGCCACTCAAAAGAAAGGGGCAGTCGAGCCGAAGCTGCAGACGGTTGTCTTCATCCTGAATTTGTATTTAATCCTCATCCTAACTTTTGTTTCTTTCCTAAGTTTAAAAAAGCATATTTACCCTAGTACAGAGTTCTACTAATACTGATGTAACATTTAGGTGACAGATTAATCAATTTTTTATTTGGATTGGCCTCCCTAAATCTTTTTGACATAACAACAGTTCGCCCATGGGATGCTAATGCACAGAGTTTACCCCGTGTCTAGGATCAGTGAAATCATCATCACTCTAGGCGTTCTAAGAGTGGAGTCCAAACTGCCTCAGCATCGCAGGGGGCCCATTCTAATGAAGACAAAGTCCTCCACCCGTTTCCAAAACATTGAGGGGCCACTCAAATGTAAGGGGCAGTCGAACCGAAGCTGCAGACGTTTGTAATAATTCAGATTTTTTATTTAATCCTCATCCTAACTTTTGTTTGTTTCCTAAATTTAAAAAAGCATATCTACCCTAGGACAGAGATCTACTAACACTGATGTAACATTTAGGTGACAGATTAATACATTTTTTGGTTGGATTGGCTAACCTAAATCTTTTTGACATCACAACAGTTCGCCCATGGGATGCTAATGCACAGAGTCCACTACGGGTCTAGGATCAGTGAAATCACTATCACTCTAGGCCTTCTAAGAGTGGAGTCCAAACTGCCTCAGCATCGCAGGGGGGCCCATTCTAGTGAAGACAAAGTCCTCCACCCGTTTCCAAAACATTGAGGGGCCACTCAAAAGAAAGGGGCAGTCGAGCCGAAGCTGCAGACGGTTGTCTTCATCCTGAATTTTTATTTAATCCTCATCCTAACTTTTGTTTCTTTCCTAAGTTTAAAAAAGCATATTTACTCTAGTACAGAGTTCTACTAATACTGATGTAACATTTAGGTGACAGATTAATACATTTTTTGTTTGGATTGGCCTCCCTAAATCTTTTTGACATAACAACAGTTCGCCCATGGGATGCTAATGCACAGAGTTTACCCCGAGTCTAGGATCAGTGAAATCATCATCACTCTAGGCCTTCTAAGAGTGGAGTCCAAACTGCCTCAGCATCGCAGGGGGCCCATTCTAATGAAGACAAAGTCCTCCACCCGTTTCCAAAACATTGAGGGGCCACTCAAATGTAAGGGGCAGTCGAACCGAAGCTGCAGGCGTTTGTAATAATTCAGATTTTTTATTTAATCCTCATCCTAACTTTTGTTTGTTTCCTAAATTTAAAAAAGCATATTTACCCTAGGACAGAGATCTACTAACACTGATGTAACATTTAGGTGACAGATTAATACATTTTTTGGTTGGATTGGCTAACCTAAATCTTTTTGACATAACAACAGTTCGCCCATGGGATGCTAATGCACAGAGTCCACTACGGGTCTAGGATCAGTGAAATCACTATCACTCTAGGCCTTCTAAGAGTGGAGTCCAAACTGCCTCAGCATCGCAGGGGGGCCCATTCTAATGAAGACAATGTCCTCCACCCGTTTCCAAAACATTGAGGGGCCACTCAAAAGAAAGGGGCAGTCGAGCCGAAGCTGCAGACGGTTGTCTTCATCCTGAATTTGTATTTAATCCTCATCCTAACTTTTGTTTCTTTCCTAAGTTTAAAAAAGCATATTTACCCTAGTACAGAGTTCTACTAATACTGATGTAACATTTAGGTGACAGATTAATCAATTTTTTATTTGGATTGGCCTCCCTAAATCTTTTTGACATAACAACAGTTCGCCCATGGGATGCTAATGCACAGAGTTTACCCCGTGTCTAGGATCAGTGAAATCATCATCACTCTAGGCGTTCTAAGAGTGGAGTCCAAACTGCCTCAGCATCGCAGGGGGCCCATTCTAATGAAGACAAAGTCCTCCACCCGTTTCCAAAACATTGAGGGGCCACTCAAATGTAAGGGGCAGTCGAACCGAAGCTGCAGACGTTTGTAATAATTCAGATTTTTTATTTAATCCTCATCCTAACTTTTGTTTGTTTCCTAAATTTAAAAAAGCATATCTACCCTAGGACAGAGATCTACTAACACTGATGTAACATTTAGGTGACAGATTAATACATTTTTTGGTTGGATTGGCTAACCTAAATCTTTTTGACATCACAACAGTTCGCCCATGGGATGCTAATGCACAGAGTCCACTACGGGTCTAGGATCAGTGAAATCACTATCACTCTAGGCCTTCTAAGAGTGGAGTCCAAACTGCCTCAGCATCGCAGGGGGGCCCATTCTAGTGAAGACAAAGTCCTCCACCCGTTTCCAAAACATTGAGGGGCCACTCAAAAGAAAGGGGCAGTCGAGCCGAAGCTGCAGACGGTTGTCTTCATCCTGAATTTTTATTTAATCCTCATCCTAACTTTTGTTTCTTTCCTAAGTTTAAAAAAGCATATTTACCCAGTACAGAGTTCTACTAATACTGATGTAACATTTAGGTGACAGATTAATACATTTTTTGTTTGGATTGGCCTCCCTAAATCTTTTTGACATAACAACAGTTCGCCCATGGGATGCTAATGCACAGAGTTTACCCCGAGTCTAGGATCAGTGAAATCATCATCACTCTAGGCCTTCTAAGAGTGGAGTCCAAACTGCCTCAGCATCGCAGGGGGCCCATTCTAATGAAGACAAAGTCCTCCACCCGTTTCCAAAACATTGAGGGGCCACTCAAATGTAAGGGGCAGTCGAACCGAAGCTGCAGGCGTTTGTAATAATTCAGATTTTTTATTTAATCCTCATCCTAACTTTTGTTTGTTTCCTAAATTTAAAAAAGCATATTTACCCTAGGACAGAGATCTACTAACACTGATGTAACATTTAGGTGACAGATTAATACATTTTTTGGTTGGATTGGCTAACCTAAATCTTTTTGACATAACAACAGTTCGCCCATGGGATGCTAATGCACAGAGTCCACTACGGGTCTAGGATCAGTGAAATCACTATCACTCTAGGCCTTCTAAGAGTGGAGTCCAAACTGCCTCAGCATCGCAGGGGGGCCCATTCTAATGAAGACAATGTCCTCCACCCGTTTCCAAAACATTGAGGGGCCACTCAAAAGAAAGGGGCAGTCGAGCCGAAGCTGCAGACGGTTGTCTTCATCCTGAATTTGTATTTAATCCTCATCCTAACTTTTGTTTCTTTCCTAAGTTTAAAAAAGCATATTTACCCTAGTACAGAGTTCTACTAATACTGATGTAACATTTAGGTGACAGATTAATCAATTTTTTATTTGGATTGGCCTCCCTAAATCTTTTTGACATAACAACAGTTCGCCCATGGGATGCTAATGCACAGAGTTTACCCCGTGTCTAGGATCAGTGAAATCATCATCACTCTAGGCGTTCTAAGAGTGGAGTCCAAACTGCCTCAGCATCGCAGGGGGCCCATTCTAATGAAGACAAAGTCCTCCACCCGTTTCCAAAACATTGAGGGGCCACTCAAATGTAAGGGGCAGTCGAACCGAAGCTGCAGACGTTTGTAATAATTCAGATTTTTTATTTAATCCTCATCCTAACTTTTGTTTGTTTCCTAAATTTAAAAAAGCATATCTACCCTAGGACAGAGATCTACTAACACTGATGTAACATTTAGGTGACAGATTAATACATTTTTTGGTTGGATTGGCTAACCTAAATCTTTTTGACATCACAACAGTTCGCCCATGGGATGCTAATGCACAGAGTCCACTACGGGTCTAGGATCAGTGAAATCACTATCACTCTAGGCCTTCTAAGAGTGGAGTCCAAACTGCCTCAGCATCGCAGGGGGGCCCATTCTAATGAAGACAAAGTCCTCCACCCGTTTCCAAAACATTGAGGGGCCACTCAAAAGAAAGGGGCAGTCGAGCCGAAGCTGCAGACGGTTGTCTTCATCCTGAATTTTTATTTAATCCTCATCCTAACTTTTGTTTCTTTCCTAAGTTTAAAAAGCATATTTACCCTAGTACAGAGTTCTACTAATACTGATGTAACATTTAGGTGACAGATTAATACATTTTTTGTTTGGATTGGCCTCCCTAAATCTTTTTGACATAACAACAGTTCGCCCATGGGATGCTAATGCACAGAGTTTACCTCGAGTCTAGGATCAGTGAAATCATCATCACTCTAGGCCTTCTAAGAGTGGAGTCCAAACTGCCTCAGCATCGCAGGGGGCCCATTCTAATGAAGACAAAGTCCTCCACCCGTTTCCAAAACATTGAGGGGCCACTCAAATGTAAGGGGCAGTCGAACCGAAGCTGCAGGCGTTTGTAATAATTCAGATTTTTTATTTAATCCTCATCCTAACTTTTGTTTGTTTCCTAAATTTAAAAAAGCATATTTACCCTAGGACAGAGATCTACTAACACTGATGTAACATTTAGGTGACAGATTAATACATTTTTTGGTTGGATTGGCTAACCTAAATCTTTTTGACATAACAACAGTTCGCCCATGGGATGCTAATGCACAGAGTCCACTACGGGTCTAGGATCAGTGAAATCACTATCACTCTAGGCCTTCTAAGAGTGGAGTCCAAACTGCCTCAGCATCGCAGGGGGGCCCATTCTAATGAAGACAATGTCCTCCACCCGTTTCCAAAACATTAAGGGGCCACTCAAAAGAAAGGGGCAGTCGAGCCGAAGCTGCAGACGGTTGTCTTCATCCTGAATTTGTATTTAATCCTCATCCTAACTTTTGTTTCTTTCCTAAGTTTAAAAAAGCATATTTACCCTAGTACAGAGTTCTACTAATACTGATGTAACATTTAGGTGACAGATTAATCAATTTTTTATTTGGATTGGCCTCCCTAAATCTTTTTGACATAACAACAGTTCGCCCATGGGATGCTAATGCACAGAGTTTACCCCGTGTCTAGGATCAGTGAAATCATCATCACTCTAGGCCTTCTAAGAGTGGAGTCCAAACTGCCTCAGCATCGCAGGGGGCCCATTCTAATGAAGACAAAGTCCTCCACCCGTTTCCAAAACATTGAGGGGCCACTCAAATGTAAGGGGCAGTCGAAAAGAAGCTGCAGACGTTTGTAATAATTCAGATTTTTTATTTAATCCTCATCCTAACTTTTGTTTGTTTCCTAAATTTAAAAAAGCATATCTACCCTAGGACAGAGATCTACTAACACTGATGTAACATTTAGGTGACAGATTAATACATTTTTTGGTTGGATTGGCTAACCTAAATCTTTTTGACATCACAACAGTTCGCCCATGGGATGCTAATGCACAGAGTCCACTACGGGTCTAGGATCAGTGAAATCACTATCACTCTAGGCCTTCTAAGAGTGGAGTCCAAACTGCCTCAGCATCGCAGGGGGGCCCATTCTAATGAAGACAAAGTCCTCCACCCGTTTCCAAAACATTGAGGGGCCACTCAAAAGAAAGGGGCAGTCGAGCCGAAGCTGCAGACGGTTGTCTTCATCCTGAATTTTTATTTAATCCTCATCCTAACTTTTGTTTCTTTCCTAAGTTTAAAAAAGCATATTTACCCTAGTACAGAGTTCTACTAATACTGATGTAACATTTAGGTGACAGATTAATACATTTTTTGTTTGGATTGGCCTCCCTAAATCTTTTTGACATAACAACAGTTCGCCCATGGGATGCTAATGCACAGAGTTTACCCCGAGTCTAGGATCAGTGAAATCATCATCACTCTAGGCCTTCTAAGAGTGGAGTCCAAACTGCCTCAGCATCGCAGGGGGCCCCTTCTAATGAAGACAAAGTCCTCCACCCGTTTCCAAAACATTGAGGGGCCACTCAAATGTAAGGGGCAGTCGAACCGAAGCTGCAGACGGTTGTCTTCATCCTGAATTTTTATTTAATCCTCATCCTAACTTTTGTTTGTTTCCTAAATTTAAAAAAGCATATTTACCCTAGGACACAGATCTACTAACACTGATGTAACATTTAGGTGACAGATTAATACATTTTTTGGTTGGATTGGCTAACCTAAATCTTTTTGACATAACAACAGTTCGCCCATGGGATGCTAATGCACAGAGTCCACTACGGGTCTAGGATCAGTGAAATCACTATCACTCTAGGCCTTCTAAGAGTGGAGTCCAAACTGCCTCAGCATCGCAGGGGGGCCCATTCTAATGAAGACAATGTCCTCCACCCGTTTCCAAAACATTGAGGGGCCACTCAAAAGAAAGGGGCAGTCGAGCCGAAGCTGCAGACGGTTGTCTTCATCCTGAATTTTTATTTAATCCTCATCCTAACTTTTGTTTCTTTCCTAAGTTTAAAAAAACATATTTACCCTAGTACAGAGTTCTACTAATACTGATGTAACATTTAGGTGACAGATTAATACATTTTTTGTTTGGATTGGCCTCCCTAAATCTTTTTGACATAACAACAGTTCGCCCATGGGATGCTAATGCACAGAGTTTACCCCGAGTCTAGGATCAGTGAAATCATCATCACTCTAGGCCTTCTAAGAGTGGAGTCCAAACTGCCTCAGCATCGCAGGGGGCCCATTCTAATGAAGACAAAGTCCTCCACCCGTTTCCAAAACATTGAGGGGCCACTCAAATGTAAGGGGCAGTCGAACCGAAGCTGCAGACGTTTGTAATAATTCAGATTTTTTATTTAATCCTCATCCTAACTTTTGTTTGTTTCCTAAATTTAAAAAAGCATATTTACCCTAGGACAGAGATCTACTAACACTGATGTAACATTTAGGTGACAGATTAATACATTTTTTGGTTGGATTGGCTAACCTAAATCTTTTTGACATAACAACAGTTCGCCCATGGGATGCTAATGCACAGAGTCCACTACGGGTCTAGGATCAGTGAAATCACTATCACTCTAGGCCTTCTAAGAGTGGAGTCCAAACTGCCTCAGCATCGCAGGGGGGCCCATTCTAATGAAGACAATGTCCTCCACCCGTTTCCAAAACATTGAGGGGCCACTCAAAAGAAAGGGGCAGTCGAGCCGAAGCTGCAGACGGTTGTCTTCATCCTGAATTTGTATTTAATCCTCATCCTAACTTTTGTTTCTTTCCTAAGTTTAAAAAAGCATATTTACCCTAGTACAGAGTTCTACTAATACTGATGTAACATTTAGGTGACAGATTAATCAATTTTTTATTTGGATTGGCCTCCCTAAATCTTTTTGACATAACAACAGTTCGCCCATGGGATGCTAATGCACAGAGTTTACCCCGTGTCTAGGATCAGTGAAATCATCATCACTCTAGGCCTTCTAAGAGTGGAGTCCAAACTGCCTCAGCATCGCAGGGGGCCCATTCTAATGAAGACAAAGTCCTCCACCCGTTTCCAAAACATTGAGGGGCCACTCAAATGTAAGGGGCAGTCGAACCGAAGCTGCAGACGTTTGTAATAATTCAGATTTTTTATTTAATCCTCATCCTAACTTTTGTTTGTTTCCTAAGTTTAAAAAAGCATATCTACCCTAGGACAGAGATCTACTAACACTGATGTAACATTTAGGTGACAAATTAATACATTTTTTGGTTGGATTGGCTAACCTAAATCTTTTTGACATCACAACAGTTCGCCCATGGGATGCTAATGCACAGAGTCCACTACGGGTCTAGGATCAGTGAAATCACTATCACTCTAGGCCTTCTAAGAGTGGAGTCCAAACTGCCTCAGCATCGCAGGGGGGCCCATTCTAATGAAGACAAAGTCCTCCACCCGTTTCCAAAACATTGAGGGGCCACTCAAAAGAAAGGGGCAGTCGAGCCGAAGCTGCAGACGGTTGTCTTCATCCTGAATTTGTATTCAATCCTCATCCTAACTTTTGTTTCTTTCCTAAGTTTAAAAAAGCATATTTACCCTAGTACAGAGTTCTACTAATACTGATGTAACATTTAGTTGACAGATTAATCAATTTTTTATTTGGATTGGCCTCCCTAAATCTTTTTGACATAACAACAGTTCGCCCATGGGATGCTAATGCACAGAGTTTACCCCGGGTCCAGGATCAGTGAAATCATCATCACTCTAGGCCTTCTAAGAGTGGAGTCCAAACTGCCTCAGCATTGCAGGGGGCCCATTCTAATGAAGACAAAGTCCTCCACCCGTTTCCAAAACATTGAGGGGCCACTCAAATGTAAGGGACAGTCGAACCGAAGCTGCAGGCGTTTGTAATAATTCAGATTTTTTATTTAATCCTCATCCTAACTTTTGTTTGTTTCCTAAATTTAAAAAAGCATATTTACCCTATGACAGAGATCTACTAACACTGATGTAACATTTAGGTGACAGATTAATAAAATTTTTGGTTGGATTGGCTAACCTAAATCTTTTTGACATAACAACAGTTCGCCCATGGGATGCTAATGCACAGAGTCCACTACGGGTCTAGGATCAGTGAAATCACTATCACTCTAGGCCTTCTAAGAGTGGAGTCCAAACTGCCTCAGCATCGCAGGGGGCCCATTCTAATGAAGACAAAGTCCTCCACCCGTTTCCAAAACATTGAGGGGCCACTCAAATGTAAGGGGCAGTCGAACCGAAGCTGCAGACGGTTGTCTTCATCCTGAATTTTTATTTAATCCTCATCCTAACTTTTGTTTGTTTCCTAAATTTAAAAAAGCATATTTACCCTAGGACACAGATCTACTAACACTGATGTAACATTTAGGTGACAGATTAATACATTTTTTGGTTGGATTGGCTAACCTAAATCTTTTTGACATAACAACAGTTCGCCCATGGGATGCTAATGCACAGAGTCCACTACGGGTCTAGGATCAGTGAAATCACTATCACTCTAGGCCTTCTAAGAGTGGAGTCCAAACTGCCTCAGCATCGCAGGGGGGCCCATTCTAATGAAGACAATGTCCTCCACCCGTTTCCAAAACATTGAGGGGCCACTCAAAAGAAAGGGGCAGTCGAGCCGAAGCTGCAGACGGTTGTCTTCATCCTGAATTTGTATTTAATCCTCATCCTAACTTTTGTTTCTTTCCTAAGTTTAAAAAAGCATATTTACCCTAGTACAGAGTTCTACTAATACTGATGTAACATTTAGGTGACAGATTAATCAATTTTTTATTTGGATTGGCCTCCCTAAATCTTTTTGACATAACAACAGTTCGCCCATGGGATGCTAATGCACAGAGTTTACCCCGTGTCTAGGATCAGTGAAATCATCATCACTCTAGGCCTTCTAAGAGTGGAGTCCAAACTGCCTCAGCATCGCAGGGGGCCCATTCTAATGAAGACAAAGTCCTCCACCCGTTTCCAAAACATTGAGGGGCCACTCAAATGTAAGGGGCAGTCGAACCGAAGCTGCAGACGTTTGTAATAATTCAGATTTTTTATTTAATCCTCATCCTAACTTTTGTTTGTTTCCTAAGTTTAAAAAAGCATATCTACCCTAGGACAGAGATCTACTAACACTGATGTAACATTTAGGTGACAGATTAATACATTTTTTGGTTGGATTGGCTAACCTAAATCTTTTTGACATCACAACAGTTCGCCCATGGGATGCTAATGCACAGAGTCCACTACGGGTCTAGGATCAGTGAAATCACTATCACTCTAGGCCTTCTAAGAGTGGAGTCCAAACTGCCTCAGCATCGCAGGGGGGCCCATTCTAATGAAGACAAAGTCCTCCACCCGTTTCCAAAACATTGAGGGGCCACTCAAAAGAAAGGGGCAGTCGAGCCGAAGCTGCAGACGGTTGTCTTCATCCTGAATTTGTATTCAATCCTCATCCTAACTTTTGTTTCTTTCCTAAGTTTAAAAAAGCATATTTACCCTAGTACAGAGTTCTACTAATACTGATGTAACATTTAGTTGACAGATTAATCAATTTTTTATTTGGATTGGCCTCCCTAAATCTTTTTAACATAACAACAGTTCGCCCATGGGATGCTAATGCACAGAGTTTACCCTGTGTCTAGGATCAGTGAAATCATCATCACTCTAGGCCTTCTAAAAGTGGAGTCCAAACTGCCTCAGCATCGCAGGGGGCCCATTCTAATGAAGACAAAGTCCTCCACCCGTTTCCAAAACATTGAGGGGCCACTCACATGTAAGGGGCAGTCGAACCGAAGCTGCAGACTTTTGTAATAATTCTGATTTTTTATTTAATCCTCATCCTAACTTTTGTTTGTTTCCTAAGTTTAAAAAAGCATATTTACCCTAGGACAGAGATCTACTAACACTGATGTAACATTTAGGTGACAGATTAATACATTTTTTGGTTGGATTGGCTAACCTAAATCTTTTTGACATAACAACAGTTCGCCCATGGGATGCTAATGCACAGAGTCCACTACGGGTCTAGGATCAGTGAAATCACTATCACTCTAGGCCTTCTAAGAGTGGAGTCCAAACTGCCTCAGCATCACAGGGGGGCCCATTGTAATGAAGACAAAGTCCTCCACCCGTTTCCAAAACATTGAGGGGCCACTCAAAAGAAAGAGGCAGTCGAGCCGAATCTGCAGACGGTTGTCTTCATCCTGAATTTGTATTTAATCCTCATCCTAACTTTTGTTTCTTTCCTAAGTTTAAAAAAGCATATTTACCCTAGTACAGAGTTCTACTAATACTGATGTAACATTTAGGTGACAGATTAATCAATTTTTTATTTGGATTGGCCTCCCTAAATCTTTTTGACATAACAACAGTTCGCCCATGGGATGCTAATGCACAGAGTTTACCCCGTGTCTAGGATCAGTGAAATCATCATCACTCTAGGCCTTCTAAGAGTGGAGTCCAAACTGCCTCAGCATCGCAGGGGGCCCATTCTAATGAAGACAAAGTCCTCCACCCGTTTCCAAAACATTGAGGGGCCACTCAAATGTAAGGGGCAGTCGAACCGAAGCTGCAGACGTTTGTAATAATTCAGATTTTTTATTTAATCCTCATCCTAACTTTTGTTTGTTTCCTAAGTTTAAAAAAGCATATCTACCCTAGGACAGAGATCTACTAACACTGATGTAACATTTAGGTGACAGATTAATACATTTTTTGGTTGGATTGGCTAACCTAAATCTTTTTGACATCACAACAGTTCGCCCATGGGATGCTAATGCACAGAGTCCACTACGGGTCTAGGATCAGTGAAATCACTATCACTCTAGGCCTTCTAAGAGTGGAGTCCAAACTGCCTCAGCATCGCAGGGGGGCCCATTCTAATGAAGACAAAGTCCTCCACCCGTTTCCAAAACATTGAGGGGCCACTCAAAAGAAAGGGGCAGTCGAGCCGAAGCTGCAGACGGTTGTCTTCATCCTGAATTTTTATTTAATCCTCATCCTAACTTTTGTTTCTTTCCTAAGTTTAAAAAAGCATATTTACCCTAGTACAGAGTTCTACTAATACTGATGTAACATTTAGGTGACAGATTAATACATTTTTTGTTTGGATTGGCCTCCCTAAATCTTTTTGACATAACAACAGTTCGCCCATGGGATGCTAATGCACAGAGTTTACCCCGAGTCTAGGATCAGTGAAATCACTATCACTCTAGGCCTTCTAAGAGTGGAGTCCAAACTGCCTCAGCATCGCAGGGGGGCCCATTCTAATGAAGACAATGTCCTCCACCCGTTTCCAAAACATTGAGGGGCTACTCAAAAGAAAGGGGCAGTCGAGCCGAAGCTGCAGACGGTTGTCTTCATCCTGAATTTGTATTCAATCCTCATCCTAACTTTTGTTTCTTTCCTAAGTTTAAAAAAGCATATTTACCCTAGTACAGAGTTCTACTAATACTGATGTAACATTTAGTTGACAGATTAATCAATTTTTTATTTGGATTGGCCTCCCTAAATCTTTTTGACATAACAACAGTTCGCCCATGGGATGCTAATGCACAGAGTTTACCCCGGGTCCAGGATCAGTGAAATCATCATCACTCTAGGCCTTCTAAGAGTGGAGTCCAAACTGCCTCAGCATTGCAGGGGGCCCATTCTAATGAAGACAAAGTCCTCCACCCGTTTCCAAAACATTGAGGGGCCACTCAAATGTAAGGGACAGTCGAACCGAAGCTGCAGGCGTTTGTAATAATTCAGATTTTTTATTTAATCCTCATCCTAACTTTTGTTTGTTTCCTAAATTTAAAAAAGCATATTTACCCTATGACAGAGATCTACTAACACTGATGTAACATTTAGGTGACAGATTAATACAATTTTTGGTTGGATTGGCTAACCTAAATCTTTTTGACATAACAACAGTTCGCCCATGGGATGCTAATGCACAGAGTCCACTACGGGTCTAGGATCAGTGAAATCACTATCACTCTAGGCCTTCTAAGAGTGGAGTCCAAACTGCCTCAGCATCACAGGGGGGCCCATTCTAATGAAGACAAAGTCCTCCACCCGTTTCCAAAACAGTGAGGGGCCACTCAAAAGAAAGGGGCAGTCGAGCCGAAGCTGCAGACGGTTGTCTTCATCCTGAATTTTTATTTAATCCTCATCCTAACTTTTGTTTCTTTCCTAAGTTTAAAAAAGCATATTTACCCTAGTACAGAGTTCTACTAATACTGATGTAACATTTAGGTCACAGATTAATCAATTTTTTATTTGGATTGGCCTCCCTAAATCTTTTTAACATAACAACAGTTCGCCCATGGGATGCTAATGCACAGAGTTTACCCCGTGTCTAGGATCAGTGAAATCATCATCACTCTAGGCCTTCTAAAAGTGGAGTCCAAACTGCCTCAGCATCGCAGGGGGCCCATTCTAATGAAGACAAAGTCCTCCACCCGTTTCCAAAACATTGAGGGGCCACTCACATGTAAGGGGCAGTCGAACCGAAGCTGCAGACTTTTGTAATAATTCTGATTTTTTATTTAATCCTCATCCTAACTTTTGTTTGTTTCCTAAGTTTAAAAAAGCATATTTACCCTAGGACAGAGATCTACTAACACTGATGTAACATTTAGGTGACAGATTAATACATTTTTTGGTTGGATTGGCTAACCTAAATCTTTTTGACATAACAACAGTTCGCCCATGGGATGCTAATGCACAGAGTCCACTACGGGTCTAGGATCAGTGAAATCACTATCACTCTAGGCCTTCTAAGAGTGGAGTCCAAACTGCCTCAGCATCACAGGGGGGCCCATTGTAATGAAGACAAAGTCCTCCACCCGTTTCCAAAACATTGAGGGGCCACTCAAAAGAAAGAGGCAGTCGAGCCGAAGCTGCAGACGGTTGTCTTCATCCTGAATTTGTATTTAATCCTCATCCTAACTTTTGTTTCTTTCCTAAGTTTAAAAAAGCATATTTACCCTAGTACAGAGTTCTACTAATACTGATGTAACATTTAGGTGACAGATTAATCAATTTTTTATTTGGATTGGCCTCCCTAAATCTTTTTGACATAACAACAGTTCGCCCATGGGATGCTAATGCACAGAGTTTACCCCGTGTCTAGGATCAGTGAAATCATCATCACTCTAGGCCTTCTAAGAGTGGAGTCCAAACTGCCTCAGCATCGCAGGGGGCCCATTCTAATGAAGACAAAGTCCTCCACCCGTTTCCAAAACATTGAGGGGCCACTCAAATGTAAGGGGCAGTCGAACCGAAGCTGCAGACGTTTGTAATAATTCAGATTTTTTATTTAATCCTCATCCTAACTTTTGTTTGTTTCCTAAGTTTAAAAAAGCATATCTACCCTTGGACAGAGATCTACTAACACTGATGTAACATTTAGGTGACAGATTAATACATTTTTTGGTTGGATTGGACAACTAAAACTTTTTGACATAACAACAGTTCGCCCATGGGATGCTAATGCACAGAGTCCACTACGGGTCTAGGATCAGTGAAATCACTATCACTCTAGGCCTTCTAAGAGTGGAGTCCAAACTGCCTCAGCATCGCAGGGGGGCCCATTCTAATGAAGACAATGTCCTCCACCCGTTTCCAAAACATTGAGGGGCCACTCAAAAGAAAGGGGCAGTCGAGCCGAAGCTGCAGACGGTTGTCTTCATCCTGAATTTGTATTTAATCCTCATCCTAACTTTTGTTTCTTTCCTAAGTTTAAAAAAGCATATTTACCCTAGTACAGAGTTCTACTAATACTGATGTAACATTTAGGTGACAGATTAATCAATTTTTTATTTGGATTGGCCTCCCTAAATCTTTTTAACATAACAACAGTTCGCCCATGGGATGCTAATGCACAGAGTTTACCCCGAGTCTAGGATCAGTGAAATCACTATCACTCTAGGCCTTCTAAGAGTGGAGTCCAAACTGCCTCAGCATCGCAGGGGGGCCCATTCTAATGAAGACAATGTCCTCCACCCGTTTCCAAAACATTGAGGGGCTACTCAAAAGAAAGGGGCAGTCGATCCGAAGCTGCAGACGGTTGTCTTCATCCTGAATTTGTATTCAATCCTCATCCTAACTTTTGTTTCTTTCCTAAGTTTAAAAAAGCATATTTACCCTAGTACAGAGTTCTACTAATACTGATGTAACATTTAGGTGACAGATTAATCAATTTTTTATTTGGATTGGCCTCCCTAAATCTTTTTAACATAACAACAGTTCGCCCATGGGATGCTAATGCACAGAGTTTACCCCGTGTCTAGGATCAGTGAAATCATCATCACTCTAGGCCTTCTAAAAGTGGAGTCCAAACTGCCTCAGCATCGCAGGGGGCCCATTCTAATGAAGACAAAGTCCTCCACCCGTTTCCAAAACATTGAGGGGCCACTCACATGTAAGGGGCAGTCGAACCGAAGCTGCAGACTTTTGTAATAATTCTGATTTTTTATTTAATCCTCATCCTAACTTTTGTTTGTTTCATAAGTTTAAAAAAGCATATTTACCCTAGGACAGAGATCTACTAACACTGATGTAACATTTAGGTGACAGATTAATACATTTTTTGGTTGGATTGGCTAACCTAAATCTTTTTGACATAACAACAGTTCGCCCATGGGATGCTAATGCACAGAGTCCACTACGGGTCTAGGATCAGTGAAATCACTATCACTCTAGGCCTTCTAAGAGTGGAGTCCAAACTGCCTCAGCATCACAGGGGGGCCCATTGTAATGAAGACAAAGTCCTCCACCCGTTTCCAAAACATTGAGGGGCCACTCAAAAGAAAGAGGCAGTCGAGCCGAAGCTGCAGACGGTTGTCTTCATCCTGAATTTGTATTTAATCCTCATCCTAACTTTTGTTTCTTTCCTAAGTTTAAAAAAGCATATTTACCCTAGTACAGAGTTCTACTAATACTGATGTAACATTTAGGTGACAGATTAATCAATTTTTTATTTGGATTGGCCTCCCTAAATCTTTTTGACATAACAACAGTTCGCCCATGGGATGCTAATGCACAGAGTTTACCCCGTGTCTAGGATCAGTGAAATCATCATCACTCTAGGCCTTCTAAGAGTGGAGTCCAAACTGCCTCAGCATCGCAGGGGGCCCATTCTAATGAAGACAAAGTCCTCCACCCGTTTCCAAAACATTGAGGGGCCACTCAAATGTAAGGGGCAGTCGAACCGAAGCTGCAGACGTTTGTAATAATTCAGATTTTTTATTTAATCCTCATCCTAACTTTTGTTTGTTTCCTAAGTTTAAAAAAGCATATCTACCCTTGGACAGAGATCTACTAACACTGATGTAACATTTAGGTGACAGATTAATACATTTTTTGGTTGGATTGGCTAACCTAAATCTTTTTGACATAACAACAGTTCGCCCATGGGATGCTAATGCACAGAGTCCACTACGGGTCTAGGATCAGTGAAATCACTATCACTCTAGGCCTTCTAAGAGTGGAGTCCAAACTGCCTCAGCATCACAGGGGGGCCCATTGTAATGAAGACAAAGTCCTCCACCCGTTTCCAAAACATTGTGGGGCCACTCAAAAGAAAGAGGCAGTCGAGCCGAAGCTGCAGACGGGTTGTCTTCATCCTGAATTTGTATTTAATCCTCATCCTAACTTTTGTTTCTTTCCTAAGTTTAAAAAAGCATATTTACCCTAGTACAGAGTTCTACTAATACTGATGTAACATTTAGGTGACAGATTAATCAATTTTTTATTTGGATTGGCCTCCCTAAATCTTTTTGACATAACAACAGTTCGCCCATGGGATGCTAATGCACAGAGTTTACCCCGTGTCTAGGATCAGTGAAATCATCATCACTCTAGGCCTTCTAAGAGTGGAGTCCAAACTGCCTCAGCATCGCAGGGGGCCCATTCTAATGAAGACAAAGTCCTCCACCCGTTTCCAAAACATTGAGGGGCCACTCAAATGTAAGGGGCAGTCGAACCGAAGCTGCAGACGTTTGTAATAATTCAGATTTTTTATTTTATCCTCATCCTAACTTTTGTTTGTTTCCTAAGTTTAAAAAAGCATATCTACCCTTGGACAGAGATCTACTAACACTGATGTAACATTTAGGTGACAGATTAATAAATTTTTTGGTTGGATTGGCTAACCTAAATCTTTTTGACATAACAACAGTTCGCCCATGGGATGCTAATGCACAGAGTCCACTACGGGTCTAGGATCAGTGAAATCACTATCACTCTAGGCCTTCTAAGAGTGGAGTCCAAACTGCCTCAGCATCACAGGGGGGCCCATTGTAATGAAGACAAAGTCCTCCACCCGTTTCCAAAACATTGAGGGGCCACTCAAAAGAAAGAGGCAGTCGAGCCGAAGCTGCAGACGGTTGTCTTCATCCTGAATTTGTATTTAATCCTCATCCTAACTTTTGTTTCTTTCCTAAGTTTAAAAAAGCATATTTACCCTAGTACAGAGTTCTACTAATACTGATGTAACATTTAGGTGACAGATTAATCAATTTTTTATTTGGATTGGCCTCCCTAAATCTTTTTGACATAACAACAGTTCGCCCATGGGATGCTAATGCACAGAGTTTACCCCGTGTCTAGGATCAGTGAAATCATCATCACTCTAGGCCTTCTAAGAGTGGAGTCCAAACTGCCTCAGCATCGCAGGGGGCCCATTCTAATGAAGACAAAGTCCTCCACCCGTTTCCAAAACATTGAGGGGCCACTCAAATGTAAGGGGCAGTCGAACCGAAGCTGCAGACGTTTGTAATAATTCAGATTTTTTATTTAATCCTCATCCTAACTTTTGTTTGTTTCCTAAGTTTAAAAAAGCATATCTACCCTTGGACAGAGATCTACTAACACTGATGTAACATTTAGGTGACAGATTAATACATTTTTTGGTTGGATTGGCTAACCTAAATCTTTTTGACATAACAACAGTTCGCCCATGGGATGCTAATGCACAGAGTCCACTACGGGTCTAGGATCAGTGAAATCACTATCACTCTAGGCCTTCTAAGAGTGGAGTCCAAACTGCCTCAGCATCACAGGGGGGCCCATTGTAATGAAGACAAAGTCCTCCACCCGTTTCCAAAACATTGAGGGGCCACTCAAAAGAAAGAGGCAGTCGAGCCGAAGCTGCAGACGGGTTGTCTTCATCCTGAATTTGTATTTAATCCTCATCCTAACTTTTGTTTCTTTCCTAAGTTTAAAAAAGCATATTTACCCTAGTACAGAGTTCTACTAATACTGATGTAACATTTAGGTGACAGATTAATCAATTTTTTATTTGGATTGGCCTCCCTAAATCTTTTTGACATAACAACAGTTCGCCCATGGGATGCTAATGCACAGAGTTTACCCCGTGTCTAGGATCAGTGAAATCATCATCACTCTAGGCCTTCTAAGAGTGGAGTCCAAACTGCCTCAGCATCGCAGGGGGCCCATTCTAATGAAGACAAAGTCCTCCACCCGTTTCCAAAACATTGAGGGGCCACTCAAATGTAAGGGGCAGTCGAACCGAAGCTGCAGACGTTTGTAATAATTCAGATTTTTTATTTTATCCTCATCCTAACTTTTGTTTGTTTCCTAAGTTTAAAAAAGCATATCTACCCTTGGACAGAGATCTACTAACACTGATGTAACATTTAGGTGACAGATTAATAAATTTTTTGGTTGGATTGGCTAACCTAAATCTTTTTGACATAACAACAGTTCGCCCATGGGATGCTAATGCACAGAGTCCACTACGGGTCTAGGATCAGTGAAATCACTATCACTCTAGGCCTTCTAAGAGTGGAGTCCAAACTGCCTCAGCATCGCAGGGGGGCCCATTCTAATGAAGACAATGTCCTCCACCCGTTTCCAAAACATTGAGGGGCCACTCAAAAGAAAGGGGCAGTCGAGCCGAAGCTGCAGACGGTTGTCTTCATCCTGAATTTGTATTTAATCCTCATCCTAACTTTTGTTTCTTTCCTAAGTTTAAAAAAGCATATTTACCCTAGTACAGAGTTCTACTAATACTGATGTAACATTTAGGTGACAGATTAATCAATTTTTTATTTGGATTGGCCTCCCTAAATCTTTTTGACATAACAACAGTTCGCCCATGGGATGCTAATGCACAGAGTTTACCCCGTGTCTAGGATCAGTGAAATCATCATCACTCTAGGCCTTCTAAGAGTGGAGTCCAAACTGCCTCAGCATCGCAGGGGGCCCATTCTAATGAAGACAAAGTCCTCCACCCGTTTCCAAAACATTGAGGGGCCATTCAAATGTAAGGGGCAGTCGAACCGAAGCTGCAGACGTTTGTAATAATTCAGATTTTTTATTTAATCCTCATCCTAACTTTTGTTTGTTTCCTAAGTTTAAAAAAGCATATCTACCCTAGGACAGAGATCTACTAACACTGATGTAACATTTAGGTGACAGATTAATACATTTTTTGGTTGGATTGGCTAACCTAAATCTTTTTGACATCACAACAGTTCGCCCATGGGATGCTAATGCACAGAGTCCACTACGGGTCTAGGATCAGTGAAATCACTATCACTCTAGGCCTTCTAAGAGTGGAGTCCAAACTGCCTCAGCATCACAGGGGGGCCCATTGTAATGAAGACAAAGTCCTCCACCCGTTTCCAAAACATTGAGGGGCCACTCAAAAGAAAGAGGCAGTCGAGCCGAAGCTGCAGACGGGTTGTCTTCATCCTGAATTTGTATTTAATCCTCATCCTAACTTTTGTTTCTTTCCTAAGTTTAAAAAAGCATATTTACCCTAGTACAGAGTTCTACTAATACTGATGTAACATTTAGGTGACAGATTAATCAATTTTTTATTTGGATTGGCCTCCCTAAATCTTTTTGACATAACAACAGTTCGCCCATGGGATGCTAATGCACAGAGTTTACCCCGTGTCTAGGATCAGTGAAATCATCATCACTCTAGGCCTTCTAAGAGTGGAGTCCAAACTGCCTCAGCATCGCAGGGGGCCCATTCTAATGAAGACAAAGTCCTCCACCCGTTTCCAAAACATTGAGGGGCCACTCAAATGTAAGGGGCAGTCGAACCGAAGCTGCAGACGTTTGTAATAATTCAGATTTTTTATTTAATCCTCATCCTAACTTTTGTTTGTTTCCTAAGTTTAAAAAAGCATATCTACCCTTGGACAGAGATCTACTAACACTGATGTAACATTTAGGTGACAGATTAATACATTTTTTGTTTGGATTGGCCTCCCTAAATCTTTTTGACATAACAACAGTTCGCCCATGGGATGCTAATGCACAGAGTTTACCCCGAGTCTAGGATCAGTGAAATCATCATCACTCTAGGCCTTCTAAGAGTGGAGTCCAAACTGCCTCAGCATCGCAGGGGGCCCATTCTAATGAAGACAAAGTCCTCCACCCGTTTCCAAAACATTGAGGGGCCACTCAAATGTAAGGGGCAGTCGAACCGAAGCTGCAGGCGTTTGTAATAATTCAGATTTTTTATTTAATCCTCATCCTAACTTTTGTTTGTTTCCTAAATTTAAAAAAGCATATTTACCCTAGGACAGAGATCTACTAACACTGATGTAACATTTAGGTGACAGATTAATACATTTTTTGGTTGGATTGGCTAACCTAAATCTTTTTGACATAACAACAGTTCGCCCATGGGATGCTAATGCACAGAGTCCACTACGGGTCTAGGATCAGTGAAATCACTATCACTCTAGGCCTTCTAAGAGTGGAGTCCAAACTGCCTCAGCATCGCAGGGGGGCCCATTCTAATGAAGACAATGTCCTCCACCCGTTTCCAAAACATTGAGGGGCCACTCAAAAGAAAGGGGCAGTCGAGCCGAAGCTGCAGACGGTTGTCTTCATCCTGAATTTGTATTCAATCCTCATCCTAACTTTTGTTTCTTTCCTAAGTTTAAAAAAGCATATTTACCCTAGTACAGAGTTCTACTAATACTGATGTAACATTTAGTTGACAGATTAATCAATTTTTTATTTGGATTGGCCTCCCTAAATCTTTTTGACATAACAACAGTTCGCCCATGGGATGCTAATGCACAGAGTTTACCCCGGGTCCAGGATCAGTGAAATCATCATCACTCTAGGCCTTCTAAGAGTGGAGTCCAAACTGCCTCAGCATCGCAGGGGGCCCATTCTAATGAAGACAAAGTCCTCCACCCGTTTCCAAAACATTGAGGGGCCACTCAAATGTAAGGGACAGTCGAACCGAAGCTGCAGGCGTTTGTAATAATTCAGATTTTTTTATTTAATCCTCATCCTAACTTTTGTTTGTTTCCTAAATTTAAAAAAGCATATTTACCCTATGACAGAGATCTACTAACACTGATGTAACATTTAGGTGACAGATTAATACAATTTTTGGTTGGATTGGCTAACCTAAATCTTTTTGACATAACAACAGTTCGCCCATGGGATGCTAATGCACAGAGTCCACTACGGGTCTAGGATCAGTGAAATCACTATCACTCTAGGCCTTCTAAGAGTGGAGTCCAAACTGCCTCAGCATCACAGGGGGGCCCATTCTAATGAAGACAAAGTCCTCCACCCGTTTCCAAAACAGTGAGGGGCCACTCGAAAGAAAGGGGCAGTCGAGCCGAAGCTGCAGACGGTTGTCTTCATCCTGAATTTTTATTTAATCCTCATCCTAACTTTTGTTTCTTTCCTAAGTTTAAAAAAGCATATTTACCCTAGTACAGAGTTCTACTAATACTGATGTAACATTTAGGTGACAGATTAATCAATTTTTTATTTGGATTGGCCTCCCTAAATCTTTTTAACATAACAACAGTTCGCCCATGGGATGCTAATGCACAGAGTTTACCCCGTGTCTAGGATCAGTGAAATCATCATCACTCTAGGCCTTCTAAAAGTGGAGTCCAAACTGCCTCAGCATCGCAGGGGGCCCATTCTAATGAAGACAAAGTCCTCCACCCGTTTCCAAAACATTGAGGGGCCACTCACATGTAAGGGGCAGTCGAACCGAAGCTGCAGACTTTTGTAATAATTCTGATTTTTTATTTAATCCTCATCCTAACTTTTGTTTGTTTCCTAAGTTTAAAAAAGCATATTTACCCTAGGACAGAGATCTACTAACACTGATGTAACATTTAGGTGACAGATTAATACATTTTTTGGTTGGATTGGCTAACCTAAATCTTTTTGACATAAGAACAGTTCGCCCATGGGATGCTAATGCACAGAGTCCACTACGTGTCTAGGATCAGTGAAATCACTATCACTCTAGGCCTTCTAAGAGTGGAGTCCAAACTGCCTCAGCATCACAGGGGGGCCCATTCTAATGAAGACAAAGTCCTCCACCCGTTTCCAAAACATTGAGGGGCCACTCAAAAGAAAGAGGCAGTCGAGCCGAAGCTGCAGACGGTTATCTTCATCCTGAATTTGTATTTAATCCTCATCCTAACTTTTGTTTCTTTCCTAAGTTTAAAAAAGCATATTTACCCTAGTACAGAGTTCTACTAATACTGATGTAACATTTAGGTGACAGATTAATACATTTTTTGTTTGGATTGGCCTCCCTAAATCTTTTTGACATAACAACAGTTCGCCCATGGGATGCTAATGCACAGAGTTTACCCCGAGTCTAGGATCAGTGAAATCATCATCACTCTAGGCCTTCTAAGAGTGGAGTCCAAACTGCCTCAGCATCGCAGGGGGCCCATTCTAATGAAGACAAAGTCCTCCACCCGTTTCCAAAACATTGAGGGGCCACTCAAATGTAAGGGGCAGTTGAACCGAAGCTGCAGGCGTTTGTAATAATTCAGATTTTTTATTTAATCCTCATCCTAACTTTTGTTTCTTTCCTAAATTTTAAAAAGCATATTTACCCTAGGACAGAGATCTACTAACACTGATGTAACATTTAGGTGACAGATTAATAAATTTTTTGGTTGGATTGGCTAACCTAAATCTTTTTGACATAACAACAGTTCGCCCATGGGATGCTAATGCACAGAGTCCACTACGGGTCTAGGATCAGTGAAATCACTATCACTCTAGGCCTTCTAAGAGTGGAGTCCAAACTGCCTCAGCATCGCAGGGGGGCCCATTCTAATGAAGACAATGTCCTCCACCCGTTTCCAAAACATTGAGGGGCCACTCAAAAGAAAGGGGCAGTCGAGCCGAAGCTGCAGACGGTTGTCTTCATCCTGAATTTGTATTTAATCCTCATCCTAACTTTTGTTTCTTTCCTAAGTTTAAAAAAGCATATTTACCCTAGTACAGAGTTCTACTAATACTGATGTAACATTTAGGTGACAGATTAATCAATTTTTTATTTGGATTGGCCTCCCTAAATCTTTTTGACATAACAACAGTTCGCCCATGGGATGCTAATGCACAGAGTTTACCCCGTGTCTAGGATCAGTGAAATCATCATCACTCTAGGCCTTCTAAGAGTGGAGTCCAAACTGCCTCAGCATCGCAGGGGGCCCATTCTAATGAAGACAAAGTCCTCCACCCGTTTCCAAAACATTGAGGGGCCACTCAAATGTAAGGGGCAGTCGAACCGAAGCTGCAGACGTTTGTAATAATTCAGATTTTTTATTTAATCCTCATCCTAACTTTTGTTTGTTTCCTAAGTTTAAAAAAGCATATCTACCCTAGGACAGAGATCTACTAACACTGATGTAACATTTAGGTGACAGATTAATAAATTTTTTGGTTGGATTGGCTAACCTAAATCTTTTTGACATCACAACAGTTCGCCCATGGGATGCTAATGCACAGAGTCCACTACGGGTCTAGGATCAGTGAAATCACTATCACTCTAGGCCTTCTAAGAGTGGAGTCCAAACTGCCTCAGCATCGCAGGGGGGCCCATTCTAATGAAGACAAAGTCCTCCACCCGTTTCCAAAACATTGAGGGGCCACTCAAAAGAAAGGGGCAGTCGAGCCGAAGCTGCAGACTTTTGTCTTCATCCTGAATTTTTATTTAATCCTCATCCTAACTTTTGTTTCTTTCCTAAGTTTAAAAAAGCATATTTACCCTAGTACAGAGTTCTACTAATACTGATGTAACATTTAGGTGACAGATTAATACATTTTTTGTTTGGATTGGCCTCCCTAAATCTTTTTGACATAACAACAGTTCGCCCATGGGATGCTAATGCACAGAGTTTACCCCGAGTCTAGGATCAGTGAAATCATCATCACTCTAGGCCTTCTAAGAGTGGAGTCCAAACTGCCTCAGCATCGCAGGGGGCCCATTCTAATGAAGACAAAGTCCTCCACCCGTTTCCAAAACATTGAGGGGCCACTCAAATGTAAGGGGCAGTCGAACCGAAGCTGCAGGCGTTTGTAATAATTCAGATTTTTTATTTAATCCTCAGCCTAACTTTTGTTTGTTTCCTAAATTTAAAAAAGCATATTTACCCTAGGACAGAGATCTACTAACACTGATGTAACATTTAGGTGACAGATTAATACATTTTTTGGTTGGATTGGCTAACCTAAATCTTTTTGACATAACAACAGTTCGCCCATGGGATGCTAATGCACAGAGTCCACTACGGGTCTAGGATCAGTGAAATCACTATCACTCTAGGCCTTCTAAGAGTGGAGTCCAAACTGCCTCAGCATCGCAGGGGGCCCATTCTAATGAAGACAAAGTCCTCCACCCGTTTCCAAAACATTGAGGGGCCACTCAAATGTAAGGGGCAGTCGAACCGAAGCTGCAGACGTTTGTAATAATTCAGATTTTTTATTTAATCCTCATCCTAACTTTTGTTTGTTTCCTAAGTTTAAAAAAGCATATCTACCCTAGGACAGAGATCTACTAACACTGATGTAACATTTAGGTGACAGATTAATACATTTTTTGGTTGGATTGGCTAACCTAAATCTTTTTGACATCACAACAGTTCGCCCATGGGATGCTAATGCACAGAGTCCACTACGGGTCTAGGATCAGTGAAATCACTATCACTCTAGGCCTTCTAAGAGTGGAGTCCAAACTGCCTCAGCATCGCAGGGGGGCCCATTCTAATGAAGACAAAGTCCTCCACCCGTTTCCAAAACATTGAGGGGCCACTCAAAAGAAAGGGGCAGTCGAGCCGAAGCTGCAGACTTTTGTCTTCATCCTGAATTTTTATTTAATCCTCATCCTAACTTTTGTTTCTTTCCTAAGTTTAAAAAAGCATATTTACCCTAGTACAGAGTTCTACTAATACTGATGTAACATTTAGGTGACAGATTAATACATTTTTTGTTTGGATTGGCCTCCCTAAATCTTTTTGACATAACAACAGTTCGCCCATGGGATGCTAATGCACAGAGTTTACCCCGAGTCTAGGATCAGTGAAATCATCATCACTCTAGGCCTTCTAAGAGTGGAGTCCAAACTGCCTCAGCATCGCAGGGGGCCCATTCTAATGAAGACAAAGTCCTCCACCCGTTTCCAAAACATTGAGGGGCCACTCAAATGTAAGGGGCAGTCGAACCGAAGCTGCAGGCGTTTGTAATAATTCAGATTTTTTATTTAATCCTCATCCTAACTTTTGTTTGTTTCCTAAATTTAAAAAAGCATATTTACCCTAGGACAGAGATCTACTAACACTGATGTAACATTTAGGTGACAGATTAATACATTTTTTGGTTGGATTGGCTAACCTAAATCTTTTTGACATAACAACAGTTCGCCCATGGGATGCTAATGCACAGAGTCCACTACGGGTCTAGGATCAGTGAAATCACTATCACTCTAGGCCTTCTAAGAGTGGAGTCCAAACTGCCTCAGCATCGCAGGGGGGCCCATTCTAATGAAGACAATGTCCTCCACCCGTTTCCAAAACATTGAGGGGCCACTCAAAAGAAAGGGGCAGTCGAGCCGAAGCTGCAGACAGTTGTCTTCATCCTGAATTTGTATTCAATCCTCATCCTAACTTTTGTTTCTTTCCTAAGTTTAAAAAAGCATATTTACCCTAGTACAGAGTTCTACTAATACTGATGTAACATTTAGGTGACAGATTAATCAATTTTTTATTTGGATTGGCCTCCCTAAATCTTTTTAACATAACAACAGTTCGCCCATGGGATGCTAATGCACAGAGTTTACCCCGTGTCTAGGATCAGTGAAATCATCATCACTCTAGGCCTTCTAGAAGTGGAGTCCAAACTGCCTCAGCATCGCAGGGGGCCCATTCTAATGAAGACAAAGTCCTCCACCCGTTTCCAAAACATTGAGGGGCCACTCACATGTAAGGGGCAGTCGAACCGAAGCTGCAGACTTTTGTAATAATTCTGATTTTTTATTTAATCCTCATCCTAACTTTTGTTTGTTTCCTAAGTTTAAAAAAGCATATTTACCCTAGGACAGAGATCTACTAACACTGATGTAACATTTAGGTGACAGATTAATACATTTTTTGGTTGGATTGGCTAACCTAAATCTTTTTGACATAACAACAGTTCGCCCATGGGATGCTAATGCACAGAGTCCACTACATGTCTAGGATCAGTGAAATCACTATCACTCTAGGCCTTCTAAGAGTGGAGTCCAAACTGCCTCAGCATCACAGGGGGGCCCATTCTAATGAAGACAAAGTCCTCCACCCGTTTCCAAAACATTGAGGGGCCACTCAAAAGAAAGAGGCAGTCGAGCCGAAGCTGCAGACGGTTGTCTTCATCCTGAATTTGTATTTAATCCTCATCCTAACTTTTGTTTCTTTCCTAAGTTTAAAAAAGCATATTTACCCTAGTACAGAGTTCTACTAATACTGATGTAACATTTAGGTGACAGATTAATACATTTTTTGTTTGGATTGGCCTCCCTAAATCTTTTTAACATAACAACAGTTCGCCCATGGGATGCTAATGCACAGAGTTTACCCCGAGTCTAGGATCAGTGAAATCATCATCACTCTAGGCCTTCTAAGAGTGGAGTCCAAACTGCCTCAGCATCGCAGGGGGCCCATTCTAATGAAGACAAAGTCCTCCACCCGTTTCCAAAACATTGAGGGGCCACTCAAATGTAAGGGGCAGTCGAACCGAAGCTGCAGGCGTTTGTAATAATTCAGATTTTTTATTTAATCCTCATCCTAACTTTTGTTTCTTTCCTAAATTTAAAAAAGCATATTTACCCTAGGACAGAGATCTACTAACACTGATGTAACATTTAGGTGACAGATTAATAAATTTTTTGGTTGGATTGGCTAACCTAAATCTTTTTGACATAACAACAGTTCGCCCATGGGATGCTAATGCACAGAGTCCACTACGGGTCTAGGATCAGTGAAATCACTATCACTCTAGGCCTTCTAAGAGTGGAGTCCAAACTGCCTCAGCATCGCAGGGGGGCCCATTCTAATGAAGACAATGTCCTCCACCCGTTTCCAAAACATTGAGGGGCCACTCAAAAGAAAGGGGCAGTCGAGCCGAAGCTGCAGACGGTTGTCTTCATCCTGAATTTGTATTTAATCCTCATCCTAACTTTTGTTTCTTTCCTAAGTTTAAAAAAGCATATTTACCCTAGTACAGAGTTCTACTAATACTGATGTAACATTTAGGTGACAGATTAATCAATTTTTTATTTGGATTGGCCTCCCTAAATCTTTTTGACATAACAACAGTTCGCCCATGGGATGCTAATGCACAGAGTTTACCCCGTGTCTAGGATCAGTGAAATCATCATCACTCTAGGCCTTCTAAGAGTGGAGTCCAAACTGCCTCAGCATCGCAGGGGGCCCATTCTAATGAAGACAAAGTCCTCCACCCGTTTCCAAAACATTGAGGGGCCACTCAAATGTAAGGGGCAGTCGAACTGAAGCTGCAGACGTTTGTAATAATTCAGATTTTTTATTTAATCCTCATCCTAACTTTTGTTTGTTTCCTAAGTTTAAAAAAGCATATCTACCCTAGGACAGAGATCTACTAACACTGATGTAACATTTAGGTGACAGATTAATACATTTTTTGGTTGGATTGGCTAACCTAAATCTTTTTGACATCACAACAGTTCGCCCATGGGATGCTAATGCACAGAGTCCACTACAGGTCTAGGATCAGTGAAATCACTATCACTCTAGGCCTTCTAAGAGTGGAGTCCAAACTGCCTCAGCATCGCAGGGGGGCCCATTCTAATGAAGACAAAGTCCTCCACCCGTTTCCAAAACATTGAGGGGCCACTCAAAAGAAAGGGGCAGTCGAGCCGAAGCTGCAGACGGTTGTCTTCATCCTGAATTTTTATTTAATCCTCATCCTAACTTTTGTTTCTTTCCTAAGTTTAAAAAAGCATATTTACCCTAGTACAGAGTTCTACTAATACTGATGTAACATTTAGGTGACAGATTAATCAATTTTTTATTTGGATTGGCCTCCCTAAATCTTTTTAACATAACAACAGTTCGCCCATGGGATGCTAATGCACAGAGTTTACCCCGTGTCTAGGATCAGTGAAATCATCATCACTCTAGGCCTTCTAAAAGTGGAGTCCAAACTGCCTCAGCATCGCAGGGGGCCCATTCTAATGAAGACAAAGTCCTCCACCCGTTTCCAAAACATTGAGGGGCCACTCACATGTAAGGGGCAGTCGAACCGAAGCTGCAGACTTTTGTAATAATTCTGATTTTTTATTTAATCCTCATCCTAACTTTTGTTTCTTTCCTAAGTTTAAAAAAGCATATTTACCCTAGGACAGAGATCTACTAACACTGATGTAACATTTAGGTGACAGATTAATACATTTTTTGGTTGGATTTGCTAACCTAAATCTTTTTGACATAACAACAGTTCGCCCATGGGATGCTAATGCACAGAGTCCACTACGTGTCTAGGATCAGTGAAATCACTATCACTCTAGGCCTTCTAAGAGTGGAGTCCAAACTGCCTCAGCATCACAGGGGGGCCCATTGTAATGAAGACAAAGTCCTCCACCCGTTTCCAAAACATTGAGGGGCCACTCAAAAGAAAGGGGTAGTCGAGCCGAAGCTGCAGACGGTTGTCTTCATCCTGAATTTTTATTTAATCCTCATCCTAACTTTTGTTTCTTTCCTAAGTTTAAAAAAGCATATTTACCCTAGTACAGAGTTCTACTAATACTGATGTAACATTTAGGTGACAGATTAATCAATTTTTTATTTGGATTGGCCTCCCTAAATCTTTTTAACATAACAACAGTTTGCCCATGGGATGCTAATGCACAGAGTTTACCCCGTGTCTAGGATCAGTGAAATCATCATCACTCTAGGCCTTCTAAAAGTGGAGTCCAAACTGCCTCAGCATCGCAGGGGGCCCATTCTAATGAAGACAAAGTCCTCCACCCGTTTCCAAAACATTGAGGGGCCACTCACATGTAAGGGGCAGTCGAACCGAAGCTGCAGACTTTTGTAATAATTCTGATTTTTTATTTAATCCTCATCCTAACTTTTGTTTGTTTCCTAAGTTTAAAAAAGCATATTTACCCTAGGACAGAGATCTACTAACACTGATGTAACATTTAGGTGACAGATTAATACATTTTTTGGTTGGATTTGCTAACCTAAATCTTTTTGACATAACAACAGTTTGCCCATGGGATGCTAATGCACAGAGTCCACTACGGGTCTAGGATCAGTGAAATCACTATCACTCTAGGCCTTCTAAGAGTGGAGTCCAAACTGCCTCAGCATCACAGGGGGGCCCATTCTAATGAAGACAAAGTCCTCCACCCGTTTCCAAAACATTGAGGGGCCACTCAAAAGAAAGGGGTAGTCGAGCCGAAGCTGCAGACGGTTGTCTTCATCCTGAATTTTTATTTAATCCTCATCCTAACTTTTGTTTCTTTCCTAAGTTTAAAAAAGCATATTTACCCTAGTACAGAGTTCTACTAATACTGATGTAACATTTAGGTGACAGATTAATCAATTTTTTATTTGGATTGGCCTCCCTAAATCTTTTTAACATAACAACAGTTCGCCCATGGGATGCTAATGCACAGAGTTTACCCCGTGTCTAGGATCAGTGAAATCATCATCACTCTAGGCCTTCTAAGAGTGGAGTCCAAACTGCCTCAGCATCGCAGGGGGCCCATTCTAATGAAGACAAAGTCCTCCACCCGTTTCCAAAACATTGAGGGGCCATTCAAATGTAAGGGGCAGTCGAACCGAAGCTGCAGACGTTTGTAATAATTCAGATTTTTTATTTAATCCTCATCCTAACTTTTGTTTGTTTCCTAAGTTTAAAAAAGCATATCTACCCTAGGACAGAGATCTACTAACACTGATGTAACATTTAGGTGACAGATTAATACATTTTTTGGTTGGATTGGCTAACCTAAATCTTTTTGACATCACAACAGTTCGCCCATGGGATGCTAATGCACAGAGTCCACTACGGGTCTAGGATCAGTGAAATCACTATCACTCTAGGCCTTCTAAGAGTGGAGTCCAAACTGCCTCAGCATCGCAGGGGGGCCCATTCTAATGAAGACAAAGTCCTCCACCCGTTTCCAAAACATTGAGGGGCCACTCAAAAGAAAGGGGCAGTCGAGCCGAAGCTGCAGACGGTTGTCTTCATCCTGAATTTTTATTTAATCCTCATCCTAACTTTTGTTTCTTTCCTAAGTTTAAAAAAGCATATTTACCCTAGTACAGAGTTCTACTAATACTGATGTAACATTTAGGTGACAGATTAATACATTTTTTGTTTGGATTGGCCTCCCTAAATCTTTTTGACATAACAACAGTTCGCCCATGGGATGCTAATGCACAGAGTTTACCCCGAGTCTAGGATCAGTGAAATCATCATCACTCTAGGCCTTCTAAGAGTGGAGTCCAAACTGCCTCAGCATCGCAGGGGGCCCATTCTAATGAAGACAAAGTCCTCCACCCGTTTCCAAAACATTGAGGGGCCACTCAAATGTAAGGGGCAGTCGAACCGAAGCTGCAGGCGTTTGTAATAATTCAGATTTTTTATTTAATCCTCATCCTAACTTTTGTTTGTTTCCTAAATTTAAAAAAGCATATTTACCCTAGGACAGAGATCTACTAACACTGATGTAACATTTAGGTGACAGATTAATACATTTTTTGGTTGGATTGGCTAACCTAAATCTTTTTGACATAACAACAGTTCGCCCATGGGATGCTAATGCACAGAGTCCACTACGGGTCTAGGATCAGTGAAATCACTATCACTCTAGGCCTTCTAAGAGTGGAGTCCAAACTGCCTCAGCATCGCAGGGGGGCCCATTCTAATGAAGACAATGTCCTCCACCCGTTTCCAAAACATTGAGGGGCCACTCAAAAGAAAGGGGCAGTCGAGCCGAAGCTGCAGACGGTTGTCTTCATCCTGAATTTGTATTCAATCCTCATCCTAACTTTTGTTTCTTTCCTAAGTTTAAAAAAGCATATTTACCCTAGTACAGAGTTCTACTAATACTGATGTAACATTTAGTTGACAGATTAATCAATTTTTTATTTGGATTGGCCTCCCTAAATCTTTTTGACATAACAACAGTTCGCCCATGGGATGCTAATGCACAGAGTTTACCCCGGGTCCAGGATCAGTGAAATCATCATCACTCTAGGCCTTCTAAGAGTGGAGTCCAAACTGCCTCAGCATCGCAGGGGGCCCATTCTAATGAAGACAAAGTCCTCCACCCGTTTCCAAAACATTGAGGGGCCACTCAAATGTAAGGGACAGTCGAACCGAAGCTGCAGGCGTTTGTAATAATTCAGATTTTTTTATTTAATCCTCATCCTAACTTTTGTTTGTTTCCTAAATTTAAAAAAGCATATTTACCCTATGACAGAGATCTACTAACACTGATGTAACATTTAGGTGACAGATTAATACAATTTTTGGTTGGATTGGCTAACCTAAATCTTTTTGACATAACAACAGTTCGCCCATGGGATGCTAATGCACAGAGTCCACTACGGGTCTAGGATCAGTGAAATCACTATCACTCTAGGCCTTCTAAGAGTGGAGTCCAAACTGCCTCAGCATCACAGGGGGGCCCATTCTAATGAAGACAAAGTCCTCCACCCGTTTCCAAAACAGTGAGGGGCCACTCGAAAGAAAGGGGCAGTCGAGCCGAAGCTGCAGACGGTTGTCTTCATCCTGAATTTTTATTTAATCCTCATCCTAACTTTTGTTTCTTTCCTAAGTTTAAAAAAGCATATTTACCCTAGTACAGAGTTCTACTAATACTGATGTAACATTTAGGTGACAGATTAATCAATTTTTTATTTGGATTGGCCTCCCTAAATCTTTTTAACATAACAACAGTTCGCCCATGGGATGCTAATGCACAGAGTTTACCCCGTGTCTAGGATCAGTGAAATCATCATCACTCTAGGCCTTCTAAAAGTGGAGTCCAAACTGCCTCAGCATCGCAGGGGGCCCATTCTAATGAAGACAAAGTCCTCCACCCGTTTCCAAAACATTGAGGGGCCACTCACATGTAAGGGGCAGTCGAACCGAAGCTGCAGACTTTTGTAATAATTCTGATTTTTTATTTAATCCTCATCCTAACTTTTGTTTGTTTCCTAAGTTTAAAAAAGCATATTTACCCTAGGACAGAGTTCTACTAATACTGATGTAACATTTAGGTGACAGATTAATCAATTTTTTATTTGGATTGGCCTCCCTAAATCTTTTTGACATAACAACAGTTCGCCCATGGGATGCTAATGCACAGAGTTTACCCCGTGTCTAGGATCAGTGAAATCATCATCACTCTAGGCCTTCTAAGAGTGGAGTCCAAACTGCCTCAGCATCGCAGGGGGCCCATTCTAATGAAGACAAAGTCCTCCACCCGTTTCCAAAACATTGAGGGGCCACTCAAATGTAAGGGGCAGTCGAACCGAAGCTGCAGACGTTTGTAATAATTCAGATTTTTTATTTAATCCTCATCCTAACTTTTGTTTGTTTCCTAAGTTTAAAAAAGCATATCTACCCTAGGACAGAGATCTACTAACACTGATGTAACATTTAGGTGACAGATTAATACATTTTTTGGTTGGATTGGCTAACCTAAATCTTTTTGACATCACAACAGTTCGCCCATGGGATGCTAATGCACAGAGTCCACTACGGGTCTAGGATCAGTGAAATCACTATCACTCTAGGCCTTCTAAGAGTGGAGTCCAAACTGCCTCAGCATCGCAGGGGGGCCCATTCTAATGAAGACAAAGTCCTCCACCCGTTTCCAAAACATTGAGGGGCCACTCAAAAGAAAGGGGCAGTCGAGCCGAAGCTGCAGACGGTTGTCTTCATCCTGAATTTTTATTTAATCCTCATCCTAACTTTTGTTTCTTTCCTAAGTTTAAAAAAGCATATTTACCCTAGTACAGAGTTCTACTAATACTGATGTAACATTTAGGTGACAGATTAATACATTTTTTGTTTGGATTGGCCTCCCTAAATCTTTTTGACATAACAACAGTTCGCCCATGGGATGCTAATGCACAGAGTCCACTACGGGTCTAGGATCAGTGAAATCACTATCACTCTAGGCCTTCTAAGAGTGGAGTCCAAACTGCCTCAGCATCGCAGGGGGGCCCATTCTAATGAAGACAATGTCCTCCACCCGTTTCCAAAACATTGAGGGGCCACTCAAAAGAAAGGGGCAGTCGAGCCGAAGCTGCAGACGGTTGTCTTCATCCTGAATTTGTATTCAATCCTCATCCTAACTTTTGTTTCTTTCCTAAGTTTAAAAAAGCATATTTACCCTAGTACAGAGTTCTACTAATACTGATGTAACATTTAGTTGACAGATTAATCAATTTTTTATTTGGATTGGCCTCCCTAAATCTTTTTGACATAACAACAGTTCGCCCATGGGATGCTAATGCACAGAGTTTACCCCGGGTCCAGGATCAGTGAAATCATCATCACTCTAGGCCTTCTAAGAGTGGAGTCCAAACTGCCTCAGCATCGCAGGGGGCCCATTCTAATGAAGACAAAGTCCTCCACCCGTTTCCAAAACATTGAGGGGCCACTCAAATGTAAGGGACAGTCGAACCGAAGCTGCAGGCGTTTGTAATAATTCAGATTTTTTTATTTAATCCTCATCCTAACTTTTGTTTGTTTCCTAAATTTAAAAAAGCATATTTACCCTATGACAGAGATCTACTAACACTGATGTAACATTTAGGTGACAGATTAATACAATTTTTGGTTGGATTGGCTAACCTAAATCTTTTTGACATAACAACAGTTCGCCCATGGGATGCTAATGCACAGAGTCCACTACGGGTCTAGGATCAGTGAAATCACTATCACTCTAGGCCTTCTAAGAGTGGAGTCCAAACTGCCTCAGCATCACAGGGGGGCCCATTCTAATGAAGACAAAGTCCTCCACCCGTTTCCAAAACAGTGAGGGGCCACTCGAAAGAAAGGGGCAGTCGAGCCGAAGCTGCAGACGGTTGTCTTCATCCTGAATTTTTATTTAATCCTCATCCTAACTTTTGTTTCTTTCCTAAGTTTAAAAAAGCATATTTACCCTAGTACAGAGTTCTACTAATACTGATGTAACATTTAGGTGACAGATTAATCAATTTTTTATTTGGATTGGCCTCCCTAAATCTTTTTAACATAACAACAGTTCGCCCATGGGATGCTAATGCACAGAGTTTACCCCGTGTCTAGGATCAGTGAAATCATCATCACTCTAGGCCTTCTAAAAGTGGAGTCCAAACTGCCTCAGCATCGCAGGGGGCCCATTCTTTTTTTTTTATAAATTCTTTATTTTGTATTTTACAACAACTTGCAGTAAACACATACATCATATGACCTCAGCATATGAAGTTAACATTTGACATTTAACAATTAACAATATAAAGGCAGTGCAATAGAAACAATGACTTTCGCAATCCAAATTGCAAATAGGCAATTAGGCAATTCCCACATATTTTAGATCCTCAAGATGTGTTTCACAACAAAGTCATTTCCTCTTGGATTCCTATCAAGATACATACAAAGAAAAGAAAATAACATACAATACCATAACTAACAATAAAATAAATCACAATACACTACATTCAGAACAAAAAGAAAAGAAAATTGCACATCATAAGGTAACAATCCATATCTCCAGCATATTGGATCTTCTGCGTATATTATAAGAACCAGAGCTCGCTAATACTTTCATATCCCTATATCCATAGGGCTGGCTGTCTCCTGGACGTCCCCTTCTCCTAATTAGCACCCCCTGCAAGGTCTGACACCAATCCATTACACCTCCCCCAGTTAAAGAGGACAATAGACCACAAATCCCCTCACATGTTGACCTTCATTGAACGTTTACTCCGCATCTTCCTTTCCCCTTCCTTCATTACTTACCCACTACTTTTTTATCTCTTTATCCCACCCATCCCCCTCACCCTCCTGTACCTTCCTTCTTATGATATTCCCTCCATGGCTTCCAAACCTTTAAAAACAGAGCCCTAGAGAAAGAATGCCAGCCCACCAACTCTTCCATTGAGTGTAATTGATGTACTTTGGCCCACCACATATCTATCGATGGTGGGTTCTCACTTCTCCATTTCTGCGGTATCAGCAGTTTAGCCGCTGAGATCATTAGAGTAGCTAAGTCTCTGCGTACAGGGGTGAAGTCTCCAGATGGAAGCCATAGAAGTATCAGCGTGGGCGTCAACTCCACCGAGCCTCCCACTATATCATTAATAGCTCTTTCTACTTGAGCCCAGAAGGGTTTAATTTTGGGGCAAAACCACCATATATGAGATAAGGTCCCAGGAAAAATGCCACATCTCCAGCATACATCCGATGCAATAAGCCTAATCTGATATAAGTAAGCAGGGGTTCTATACCAGCGGGTCAGTAATTTGTAGGAATTCTCCTGATGTCTCACACAGCACGAGAACCCATGGGATCTAGTCAGAATATAGGACACTTCCCTTTGTGTAAGGATAATATCTAACTCCTTCTCCCACGCCAATAAGAAACAGGGTTTGGTTGGGGCTAAGTCTAACAAAAGGTTGGTGTAAATCTTTGACAGAGCCCTGATCGGAGACTGAGGCATGAGAGTGTAATTTTCCATCCAGGTAGGATCCGGATATGGGGCAGGGGCTCCAGTCAAGAACCTGCAGCACGCCAGTTCAAAGCCCCTCTGATGAAGAAATGTCGCGGGCGAAGCACATGTAGCCTCTCCAGTTTCCCTTACTTTACCTATTAGCTCTTGTAAATCCGGAACTACCCTCCTAGCAGTGACCTCCCTAACCCGCAGTGAACCCAGTAAAGGCCTTAGTATCACCCCTAAGGATGTGTCCTTTTCCTTAAAATAGGGTAGAGTCCCTAATGGAGCTATTGGAGAGAGGTCCCCCTTAGCCATATTCAATACTGTAGACCTTTGACAAACTTTGAGCATACCTCTCGTTATGTCACTGACTAAAATATTTTTTGGGGGTAACGGTGCCTTAATCCAGAGTAAATGCAAGTACTCATCCGAGAGGACCCTTCTTTCCAGATCCAGATATCCATGTTTGAGAGAATCATTAGCTAGCTGTGACCAGCGGAGAAGTTGGATCGCTGTATAATACAACCCTATATCCGGTACTGATAATCCCCCCTGTCTCTTTTTTAGGATAAGTAACCTATGAGCCAATCTGGGGCGCTTTCCTCTCCATAGAAAATTAGTAAATAGTCTCTTGAATCTATTAAAATAGCTAGCCGGAAGGTCTATGGGAATATTCTGCAATGGGTACAGGATCTGTGGGAGCACATAGGTGGCCAATAAATTTTTCCTTCCCATCCAAGAGAGGAAGGGAATGTCGATTTTGTTTACAAATTTTTGGATTTTCGGGACAAGAGGCGCAAAATTCATGGAGAAGATATGTTTAGGATCCGCCGGTATTTTAACGCCCAAATATTGGATGGCCGAGTCTTGCCATTTAAACGAGGAGATAGATTTTAAGTGTTTTAACTTGTCATGTGGTATTGATATACCCATGGCCTCAGATTTCCCATAGTTGATTTTAAAATTAGATATATCCCCAAATTGAGTGAAAACATCTAGAACCCGCGGGAGTGCTGTAAGTGGGTTCGTAACCAGGAGCAACAGGTCATCTGCAAAGGCCGCTGTCTTATGTATGCGTCCCCCAAGCTTAAGACCCTGGATTCCCTCAGTTTGACGAAATTTTAATAGCAGGGGCTCCATCATTATAACAAAAAGGGACGGAGACAAGGGACATCCCTGCCTAGTTCCATTCGATATGGGAAAGGGGGTTGATAGGGATCCATTCACCTGAATTCTAGCAGAGGGCCCTTTATATAGTGAGAATATAGCATCTATGAATGTGATTGGGAAATTAAACTTCAATAGCGCCTTCCTCATGTACTCCCAGCAGACCCGGTCAAAAGCCTTTTCGGCGTCGGTACCCAACAAAACCATAGAACCCCCGGACTTACGCACCTGCATAATAGCATGCAAAACTCTACTCACATTGTGTTTGCCCTCTCTCCCCTTCACAAATCCCACCTGTTCTTCTCCTATAATTAAGGGTAAGAGCGATTGCATGCGTGTCGCTAAAATTTTTGCCCACCACTTAACGTCACAGTTCAATAACGAGATGGGTCTATAGCTTCCGCACTGCTCAGGATCCTTCCCCTCCTTGGGAAGAATAGTAACAAAGGCTTCTAAAGATTGCGCAGGGAGAGAGGATCCACACAACAAGGAATTACATACTTCTGTGAATTTTGGTACTAATTGATCTCTAAATTTTTTATAAAAAGAGATAGGCAACCCATCCGGGCCCGGACTCTTCCCCGAGGGGATAGAATCTAAGGTCTTCTCCACCTCCTCCTTCGTGACAGGTGCCAACAACGTCTCACACTGAGTTTGAGTGAGATGAGGAGCTACTATGCCCGACAAGAAAGCATTAATGCGTTCCTGTTTATCTAAGATAGGATTAAGGGCCCCCTCGACAGAAGCAGATAAATTGTATAATTTTGAATAGAATGTCTGAAAGGCCTTAGCAATATGTGGCGTTGAGGTTACTCTGTCCCCTCGTTCAGTTTTAACAGCTTCTATAAACACTTTAGCTTGCCTTTGTTTGATTAACCTAGTCATCAGCTTAGATCCCCTATCTCCATGCATGTATGTCTGACCACAAGCCATTCTATACGCCTTAGCAGCATTGTAATTTAGTAGGTCTCTAAGTTCCTGCCGCAATGAACACAGCCCTTTATAATCTACAAGGAGGTCCCCCTGTTTATGCAATCTCTCCGTTTCAGATATCCGTGACACTAGGCTAAGAATCCGTTTAGACCGTTGTTTCTTAAGATAAGAGGCTAGTGCAATAAGCTCCCCCCTCATATACGCTTTATGTGTTTCCCATAGAATGGGTCTGGATACCAGTGGAGAATCATTGAATTTGAAAAATTCCTCCAATTTAGAGGCCAAAGACGCACTATTATCGTCCTGAGCTATGATCTTGTCGTTGAGTCTCCAGAGCCATTCCCTTTGAGGAACACACCCCAACTCCAAAACAATACTAACTGGCGCATGATCAGAGACTGTGAGACTTCCAATCTCGGCGTGCTGCAGGCTCGTTAACAGAGACAAGGGAAGGAAAAAATAGTCTATTCTATGATATGTACCATGAGGAGCAGAATAGAATGTAAAATCTTTAACCGATGGATTCCCAACCCGCCAAGCATCGACCATGCCCAATCTAGACATGAGCACCTTAAGTTTGCGGAGCATCAGAGGTGTCACCGCCTGCACTAACGAGGTGGAATCCATCGGCAAGTCCAGGGAAACGTTGAAGTCTCCACCCAAAATAAGCTGACCTTCTGTAAAGGCCTTAAGGGACATTAAAGTAGATTGCAACCATCTATATTGCCCAACATTGGGAGCATACAAATTAGCGAACGTAAACTTAATTCCGTACATCTGGCCCTTTAAGAAAAGATATCTCCCTCCTTCGTCCATTTTGGATGTCTCCACCTGAAAAGGGACATTCTTATGAATAGCTATAGATACTCCCCGTGACTTAGAGGAATAGGTACTATGAAACCACTGTGAATATGTATGTACCGGTAGCGTAGGAATATGTGCCGGTCGGAAGTGCGTCTCCTGTAAGAATAAAATTTCAGGGGCCTGTATACGTAAAGAGCCAAAAACCCTAGATCTTTTCTGAGGGGATCCCAGTCCCTTCACATTAAAGGAGCAAAATTTCAACCTACCCATTTATATTTTTGACCAGATACTAGCTCAATAGACCCCCAGCCATGGAGCTTCATCCAAGAGACATCCAGCCCTAGCCGTTCAATACAGAAGAAGGAGATATCTTTCAAATATGAACATTCCCAAAAACAAAAACAAGAAAATAAAAAGACATACAAAAACACATAAAACAAAAAGAAATTACGTACGATCCTCCTTATTATCCCGAAATAAGGAGAAACAAAGCCCTTAGACAAAGGCCTCACAACTGACCCCTGTCCACGGGGGGGGGGGATAAACAAAGCCCACCATGAGACAGTAAACACTTCATCGAAACTTAAAGTGCTTAATAAAGGTTATTACACTGAAACACCACTTTGAAAATAGAACTATCAGATCAAGCAAAATGTACAAGGTATTAGTGTAGTGAGGTCAACCCACTCCTGTAGCGTAAGAAATCATATCTGAAGGGGGAAGAAGTAGAGAAGAAGGTTAAAGAGGAGAGGGAAAACAGATGGGGAGACAAGGGAATGAGGGGGGGGGTGAAAGGAGGAATGAGGGGAAGAAAGGAGGGAAAGGGGGGGAAGGAAAAAAGGGGGGGGGGAGAGGGGGGGGGAGGGGGGGGGAATAGCAGGAGGGGGAATACAGGGGCTAAAGAAAATGAAAAAGAGCAAAGCAACAAAAGAAAATAGGCATTTGCCGTGTGGCATCCTCACATACAGACTATCACGACCTTCTGATCCAGCAGATAGTCCTTCTTGTGACAGCAGTCCAAATCAAAAGATATTCCTAGATATTACTATCTACCGACTACCGCTCCAGATTCGTTCTGATCATCCGCCATCTTAAAGGTCCGTCGAACCTCATGGATTATCCACAACCGGCAGACGGTTCTTCTTTTGAGGTGACTTGGAATACCCCACCGTTTGCCATGGGCGGTTCATTCGGGGCCTCGAGAGATCCATTGCCACTGGCATCCAAGAGGGGACATCAATCGGATCCATATCCAGCGGTTTCCAAGCTCGCTCCAAATCTTCCGGCGTACGGATAGTTATCTGTCTCCCCGCTCTCATTGTCGCCAGGCCAAAAGGAAAAAGCCATCTAATTGGTAGCTTATTGGCCCTCAGCGCTTCTGTAACAGGCCTCAAGATGCGACGTTTTGCCAGCGTGCTAGCTGCCAGATCCTGATACACCGCAAGCTTAGTTCCTTCAAAATTTATCTCCGGATTGTCCCTCGCGGCCTTTAAAATGGCTGCCGTATGTACATAACTAAGAATACCGCAAATTACATCCCTAGGAGGTTCAGTAGCTGTAGGTTTAGGCCTCAGCGCCCTGTGAACTCTCTCTATCACCAGCGAAGCCATCCGGTCAGCCCCTATCAGGGAGGAGAAAATCTGCATCACAGTACCTGCTAAGGAATCAAAAGCGACAGATTCCGGAAGACCCCGAAGCCTAATATTCTTCCTTCTACTACGATTTTCCTGGTCCTCCATATGTAAGTATAAGGCATTCAGATGGTTAGTATGCTCTTTTGCGGTCGTATGCATGGTATCCTGTCGCTCCATAACTGCAGCCTGTGACTCCTCCAGCGCCAGGACCCTGTGACCTATGTGTTGCAGATCCGTTTTTATTTCTCTCAGTTCACTCACCACTGGTGTGAGAGCCTGCATCAGGGTCTCCCTCAGGTAAGCCTTTGATATAGGATCGGCGTCCGCTTCTCCTGCACACTCCGACGGAGCATATGAGCTGTCTGAGTCCTCTGCTCCTTGATCCTCGTGTGCTCTGTCCGGCGCCATCTTGGATCTCCTCCCCGGAGAAGCCCCTCTTTTCTTAAAGAATTTCTCCATCTCAGGTAGTGATTTAGGAGGTCTCAGGGTCCCCAAAGTGTCCTTGGTCTTGTCCTTCCCTGTTTTCCCCATATTTGACGGCAAATTGTCGGTGTTATCCGCTGGTTTCGACGAGTGTGAGGTAGAGCTCCGGGATCACACTACCATCGCTCAGCGCAGCAAGCTCCGCCCCCCTCAGGGGGCCCATTCTAATGAAGACAAAGTCCTCCACCCGTTTCCAAAACATTGAGGGGCCACTCACATGTAAGGGGCAGTCGAACCGAAGCTGCAGACTTTTGTAATAATTCTGATTTTTTATTTAATCCTCATCCTAACTTTTGTTTGTTTCCTATGTTTAAAAAAGCATATTTACCCTAGGACAGAGATCTACTAACACTGATGTAACATTTAGGTGACAGATTAATACATTTTTTGGTTGGATTGGCTAACCTAAATCTTTTTGACATAACAACAGTTCGCCCATGGGATGCTAATGCACAGAGTCCACTACGTGTCTAGGATCAGTGAAATCACTATCACTCTAGGCCTTCTAAGAGTGGAGTCCAAACTGCCTCAGCATCACAGGGGGGCCCATTCTAATGAAGACAAAGTCCTCCACCCGTTTCCAAAACATTGAGGGGCCACTCAAAAGAAAGAGGCAGTCGAGCCGAAGCTGCAGACGGTTGTCTTCATCCTGAATTTGTATTTAATCCTCATCCTAACTTTTGTTTCTTTCCTAAGTTTAAAAAAGCATATTTACCCTAGTACAGAGTTCTACTAATACTGATGTAACATTTAGGTGACAGATTAATACATTTTTTGTTTGGATTGGCCTCCCTAAATCTTTTTGACATAACAACAGTTCGCCCATGGGATGCTAATGCACAGAGTTTACCCCGAGTCTAGGATCAGTGAAATCATCATCACTCTAGGCCTTCTAAGAGTGGAGTCCAAACTGCCTCAGCATCGCAGGGGGCCCATTCTAATGAAGACAAAGTCCTCCACCCGTTTCCAAAACATTGAGGGGCCACTCAAATGTAAGGGGCAGTTGAACCGAAGCTGCAGGCGTTTGTAATAATTCAGATTTTTTATTTAATCCTCATCCTAACTTTTGTTTCTTTCCTAAATTTAAAAAAGCATATTTACCCTAGGACAGAGATCTACTAACACTGATGTAACATTTAGGTGACAGATTAATAAATTTTTTGGTTGGATTGGCTAACCTAAATCTTTTTGACATAACAACAGTTCGCCCATGGGATGCTAATGCACAGAGTCCACTACGGGTCTAGGATCAGTGAAATCACTATCACTCTAGGCCTTCTAAGAGTGGAGTCCAAACTGCCTCAGCATCGCAGGGGGGCCCATTCTAATGAAGACAATGTCCTCCACCCGTTTCCAAAACATTGAGGGGCCACTCAAAAGAAAGGGGCAGTCGAGCCGAAGCTGCAGACGGTTGTCTTCATCCTGAATTTTTATTTAATCCTCATCCTAACTTTTGTTTCTTTCCTAAGTTTAAAAAAGCATATTTACCCTAGTACAGAGTTCTACTAATACTGATGTAACATTTAGGTGACAGATTAATACATTTTTTGTTTGGATTGGCCTCCCTAAATCTTTTTGACATAACAACAGTTCGCCCATGGGATGCTAATGCACAGAGTTTACCCCGAGTCTAGGATCAGTGAAATCATCATCACTCTAGGCCTTCTAAGAGTGGAGTCCAAACTGCCTCAGCATCGCAGGGGGCCCATTCTAATGAAGACAAAGTCCTCCACCCGTTTCCAAAACATTGAGGGGCCACTCAAATGTAAGGGGCAGTCGAACCGAAGCTGCAGGCGTTTGTAATAATTCAGATTTTTTATTTAATCCTCATCCTAACTTTTGTTTGTTTCCTAAATTTAAAAAAGCATATTTACCCTAGGACAGAGATCTACTAACACTGATGTAACATTTAGGTGACAGATTAATACATTTTTTGGTTGGATTGGCTAACCTAAATCTTTTTGACATAACAACAGTTCGCCCATGGGATGCTAATGCACAGAGTCCACTACGGGTCTAGGATCAGTGAAATCACTATCACTCTAGGCCTTCTAAGAGTGGAGTCCAAACTGCCATAGCATCGCAGGGGGGCCCATTCTAATGAAGACAATGTCCTCCACCCGTTTCCAAAACATTGAGGGGCCACTCAAAAGAAAGGGGCAGTCGAGCCGAAGCTGCAGACAGTTGTCTTCATCCTGAATTTGTATTCAATCCTCATCCTAACTTTTGTTTGTTTCCTAAATTTAAAAAAGCATATTTACCCTAGTACAGAGTTCTACTAATACTGATGTAACATTTAGTTGACAGATTAATCAATTTTTTATTTGGATTGGCCTCCCTAAATCTTTTTGACATAACAACAGTTCGCCCATGGGATGCTAATGCACAGAGTTTACCCCGGGTCCAGGATCAGTGAAATCATCATCACTCTAGGCCTTCTAAGAGTGGAGTCCAAACTGCCTCAGCATCGCAGGGGGCCCATTCTAATGAAGACAAAGTCCTCCACCCGTTTCCAAAACATTGAGGGGCCACTCAAATGTAAGGGGCAGTCGAACCGAAGCTGCAGGCGTTTGTAATAATTCAGATTTTTTATTTAATCCTCATCCTAACTTTTGTTTCTTTCCTAAATTTAAAAAAGCATATTTACCCTAGGACAGAGATCTACTAACACTGATGTAACATTTAGGTGACAGATTAATAAATTTTTTGGTTGGATTGGCTAACCTAAATCTTTTTGACATAACAACAGTTCGCCCATGGGATGCTAATGCACAGAGTCCACTACGGGTCTAGGATCAGTGAAATCACTATCACTCTAGGCCTTCTAAGAGTGGAGTCCAAACTGCCTCAGCATCGCAGGGGGGCCCATTCTAATGAAGACAATGTCCTCCACCCGTTTCCAAAACATTGAGGGGCCACTCAAAAGAAAGGGGCAGTCGAGCCGAAGCTGCAGACGGTTGTCTTCATCCTGAATTTGTATTTAATCCTCATCCTAACTTTTGTTTCTTTCCTAAGTTTAAAAAAGCATATTTACCCTAGTACAGAGTTCTACTAATACTGATGTAACATTTAGGTGACAGATTAATCAATTTTTTATTTGGATTGGCCTCCCTAAATCTTTTTAACATAACAACAGTTCGCCCATGGGATGCTAATGCACAGAGTTTACCCCGTGTCTAGGATCAGTGAAATCATCATCACTCTAGGCCTTCTAAAAGTGGAGTCCAAACTGCCTCAGCATCGCAGGGGGCCCATTCTAATGAAGACAAAGTCCTCCACCCGTTTCCAAAACATTGAGGGGCCACTCACATGTAAGGGGCAGTCGAACCGAAGCTGCAGACTTTTGTAATAATTCTGATTTTTTATTTAATCCTCATCCTAACTTTTGTTTGTTTCCTAAGTTTAAAAAAGCATATTTACCCTAGGACAGAGATCTACTAACACTGATGTAACATTTAGGTGACAGATTAATACATTTTTTGGTTGGATTGGCTAACCTAAATCTTTTTGACATAACAACAGTTCGCCCATGGGATGCTAATGCACAGAGTCCACTACGTGTCTAGGATCAGTGAAATCACTATCACTCTAGGCCTTCTAAGAGTGGAGTCCAAACTGCCTCAGCATCACAGGGGGGCCCATTCTAATGAAGACAAAGTCCTCCACCCGTTTCCAAAACATTGAGGGGCCACTCAAATGTAAGGGGCAGTCGAACCGAAGCTGCAGGCGTTTGTAATAATTCAGATTTTTTATTTAATCCTCATCCTAACTTTTGTTTCTTTCCTAAATTTAAAAAAGCATATTTACCCTAGGACAGAGATCTACTAACACTGATGTAACATTTAGGTGACAGATTAATAAATTTTTTGGTTGGATTGGCTAACCTAAATCTTTTTGACATAACAACAGTTCGCCCATGGGATGCTAATGCTCAGAGTCCACTACGGGTCTAGGATCAGTGAAATCACTATCACTCTAGGCCTTCTAAGAGTGGAGTCCAAACTGCCTCAGCATCGCAGGGGGGCCCATTCTAATGAAGACAATGTCCTCCACCCGTTTCCAAAACATTGAGGGGCCACTCAAAAGAAAGGGGCAGTCGAGCCGAAGCTGCAGACGGTTGTCTTCATCCTGAATTTGTATTTAATCCTCATCCTAACTTTTGTTTCTTTCCTAAGTTTAAAAAAGCATATTTACCCTAGTACAGAGTTCTACTAAGGGCATGACCACACATGGCGGAATTCCTCCGCAACTGTCCGCATCAATGCCGCACAGAATCTGCGTTGCAGATTCTGCAGCGGATCTGCACAAAATGTGCAGAAAATTGATGCGGACTAGCTGCTGCGGACTGCGGGAAAAGTGCTTCCCTTCTCCCTATCAGTGCAGGATAGAGAGAAGGGACAGCACTTTCCCTAGTGAAAGTAAAAGAAATTCATACTTACCGCCCGTTGTCTTTATGACGCGTCCCTCCTTCGGCATCCAGCCCGACCTCCCTGGATGACGCGCCAGTCCATGTGACCGCTGCAGCCTGTGCTTGGCCTGTGATTGGCTGCAGCCGTCACTTACACTGAAACGTCATCCTGGGAGGCCGGACTGGAGACAGAAACAGGGAGTTCTCGGTAAGTACGAACTTCATTTTTTTTTACAGATACATGTATATTGGGATCGGTAGTCACTGTCCCGGGTGCAGAAACAGTTACTGCCGATCGCTTAACTCTTTCAGCACCCTGGACAGTGACTATTTACTGACGTCTCCTAGCAACGCTCCCGTCATTACGGGAGCCCCATTGACTTCCTCAGTCTGGCTGTAGACCTAGAAATACATAGGTCCAGCCAGAATGAAGAAATGTCAAGTAAAAAAAGCAAGACGCATCCGCAGCACACATGACATGTGCATGACAGCTGCGGACTTCATTGCGGAACTTTGAATCTCCATTGAAGTCAATGGAGAAATTCCGCCATGAGTCCGCCACTGCTCCGCAACAGACAGAGCATGCTGCGGACACCAAATTCCGCTCCGCAGCCTATGCTCCGCAGCGGAATTGTACGCATCGTGTAAACGAACACTGCTAAATTAAAGTGAAAGTCAATGTAGAAACGGCTCCGCTGCGGATTAACGCTGCGGAGTGTCCGCAGCGGAATTTAAGTGCAATTCCGCCATGTGTGAACCCGCCCTAATACTGATGTAACATTTAGGTGACAGATTAATCAATTTTTTATTTGGATTGGCCTCCCTAAATCTTTTTGACATAACAACAGTTCGCCCATGGGATGCTAATGCACAGAGTTTACCCCGTGTCTAGGATCAGTGAAATCATCATCACTCTAGGCCTTCTAAGAGTGGAGTCCAAACTGCCTCAGCATCGCAGGGGGCCCATTCTAATGAAGACAAAGTCCTCCACCCGTTTCCAATACATTGAGGGGCCACTCAAATGTAAGGGGCAGTCGAACCGAAGCTGCAGACGTTTGTAATAATTCAGATTTTTTATTTAATCCTCATCCTAACTTTTGTTTGTTTCCTAAGTTTAAAAAAGCATATCTACCCTAGGACAGAGATCTACTAACACTGATGTAACATTTAGGTGACAGATTAATACATTTTTTGGTTGGATTGGCTAACCTAAATCTTTTTGACATCACAACAGTTCGCCCATGGGATGCTAATGCACAGAGTCCACTACGGGTCTAGGATCAGTGAAATCACTATCACTCTAGGCCTTCTAAGAGTGGAGTCCAAACTGCCTCAGCATCGCAGGGGGGCCCATTCTAATGAAGACAAAGTCCTCCACCCGTTTCCAAAACATTGAGGGGCCACTCAAAAGAAAGGGGCAGTCGAGCCGAAGCTGCAGACGGTTGTCTTCATCCTGAATTTTTATTTAATCCTCATCCTAACTTTTGTTTCTTTCCTAAGTTTAAAAAAGCATATTTACCCTAGTACAGAGTTCTACTAATACTGATGTAACATTTAGGTGACAGATTAATCAATTTTTTATTTGGATTGGCCTCCCTAAATCTTTTTAACATAACAACAGTTCGCCCATGGGATGCTAATGCACAGAGTTTACCCCGTGTCTAGGATCAGTGAAATCATCATCACTCTAGGCCTTCTAAAAGTGGAGTCCAAACTGCCTCAGCATCGCAGGGGGCCCATTCTAATGAAGACAAAGTCCTCCACCCGTTTCCAAAACATTGAGGGGCCACTCACATGTAAGGGGCAGTCGAACCGAAGCTGCAGACTTTTGTAATAATTCTGATTTTTTATTTAATCCTCATCCTAACTTTTGTTTGTTTCCTAAGTTTAAAAAAGCATATTTACCCTAGGACAGAGATCTACTAACACTGATGTAACATTTAGGTGACAGATTAATACATTTTTTGGTTGGATTTGCTAACCTAAATCTTTTTGACATAACAACAGTTCGCCCATGGGATGCTAATGCACAGAGTCCACTACGGGTCTAGGATCAGTGAAATCACTATCACTCTAGGCCTTCTAAGAGTGGAGTCCAAACTGCCTCAGCATCACAGGGGGGCCCATTGTAATGAAGACAAAGTCCTCCACCCGTTTCCAAAACATTGAGGGGCCACTCAAAAGAAAGGGGTAGTCGAGCCGAAGCTGCAGACGGTTGTCTTCATCCTGAATTTTTATTTAATCCTCATCCTAACTTTTGTTTCTTTCCTAAGTTTAAAAAAGCATATTTACCCTAGTACAGAGTTCTACTAATACTGATGTAACATTTAGGTGACAGATTAATCAATTTTTTATTTGGATTGGCCTCCCTAAATCTTTTTAACATAACAACAGTTTGCCCATGGGATGCTAATGCACAGAGTTTACCCCGTGTCTAGGATCAGTGAAATCATCATCACTCTAGGCCTTCTAAAAGTGGAGTCCAAACTGCCTCAGCATCGCAGGGGGCCCATTCTAATGAAGACAAAGTCCTCCACCCGTTTCCAAAACATTGAGGGGCCACTCACATGTAAGGGGCAGTCGAACCGAAGCTGCAGACTTTTGTAATAATTCTGATTTTTTATTTAATCCTCATCCTAACTTTTGTTTGTTTCCTAAGTTTAAAAAAGCATATTTACCCTAGGACAGAGATCTACTAACACTGATGTAACATTTAGGTGACAGATTAATACATTTTTTGGTTGGATTTGCTAACCTAAATCTTTTTGACATAACAACAGTTCGCCCATGGGATGCTAATGCACAGAGTCCACTACGGGTCTAGGATCAGTGAAATCACTATCACTCTAGGCCTTCTAAGAGTGGAGTCCAAACTGCCTCAGCATCACAGGGGGGCCCATTCTAATGAAGACAAAGTCCTCCACCCGTTTCCAAAACATTGAGGGGCCACTCAAAAGAAAGGGGTAGTCGAGCCGAAGCTGCAGACGGTTGTCTTCATCCTGAATTTTGATTTAATCCTCATCCTAACTTTTGTTTCTTTCCTAAGTTTAAAAAAGCATATTTACCCTAGTACAGAGTTCTACTAATACTGATGTAACATTTAGGTGACAGATTAATCAATTTTTTATTTGGATTGGCCTCCCTAAATCTTTTTAACATAACAACAGTTCGCCCATGGGATGCTAATGCACAGAGTTTACCCCGTGTCTAGGATCAGTGAAATCATCATCACTCTAGGCCTTCTAAGAGTGGAGTCCAAACTGCCTCAGCATCGCAGGGGGCCCATTCTAATGAAGACAAAGTCCTCCACCCGTTTCCAAAACATTGAGGGGCCACTCACATGTAAGGGGCAGTCGAACCGAAGCTGCAGACGTTTGTAATAATTCAGATTTTTTATTTAATCCTCATCCTAACTTTTGTTTGTTTCCTAAGTTTAAAAAAGCATATCTACCCTAGGACAGAGATCTACTAACACTGATGTAACATTTAGGTGACAGATTAATACATTTTTTGGTTGGATTGGCTAACCTAAATCTTTTTTACATAACAACAGTTCGCCCATGGGATGCTAATGCACAGAGTCCACTACGGGTCTAGGATCAGTGAAATCACTATCACTCTAGGCCTTCTAAGAGTGGAGTCTAAACTGCCTCAGCATCGCAGGGGGGCCCATTCTAATGAAGATAAAGTCTTCCACCTGTTTCCAAAACATTGAGGGGCCACTCAAAAGAAAGGGGCAGTCGAGCCGAAGCTGCAGACGGTTGTCTTCATCCTGAATTTTTATTTAATCCTCATCCTAACTTTTGTTTCTTTCCTAACTTTAAAAAGCATATTTAACCTAGGAACAGCATTCTACTGATACTGCGGTAAGATTTAGGTGACAGATTAATCCATTTTTTTTGTTGGATTGGCTAACCTAAATCTTTTTGACATAGCAACAGTTCGCCCATGGGAGGCTAATGCACAGAATCCACTCCAGGTCTAGGATCAGTGAAATCACCATCACTCTAGTCCTTCTAAGAGTGGAATCCAAACTGCCTCAGCATCGCAGAAAGCCCATTCTATTGAAGACAAAGTCCTCCACCCGTTTCCAAAACATTGAGGGTTTAACAAGAGTAAAAGTCAATCAGTAGTAGTACTAAATGTCTAGGTGCAACTCTGGCCTAAATCCTAAATCTTGCCCATCATAAGATTCTAGTGTGGTAGCATTTGTTATGTAAACATTTATAAAATTGTCTTTTTCTGACCTGTGTCAGGACAATTAACTTTACCAGCTTTACAAAGTCTTTGCTCTGTGTCATTTGCACGTGTGACTACACATGTCAAACATTGTTCCATATCATTAATGTACCATTGAGTTATACTCTAAAAAAAGATTAATCCCTATTATGTTGGCATACAAACATGACCACAGTATTGCCTATACTCCCGGCGGTAGCATCAATGCAAATAAATACACCTTTGAGAAAGGCCCACACAACCATGGCTTTTTAACCCATGGCGACCTATCCAACAATAATTTAGTCGCTCTCCACTTATTGAGGGTTTTGTTAAATAAATTAGGTGCACATGTACCTTGTAATAATTCTCCCTGAATCAAAGGAGTAGCCAAATAAGGCTTAATAGGGCTTACTCTTGAGGAAAATGGAGAATGAGAACAAGTTCAACAGTTTGTTAACTATCTTTTCTTTAGATTCATGTATCTTCAGTAACCCATTGTTCCACGGCTCTTTTAATTGGTCTTGCAACTCCCTCTTATGCATCAGAGGCCTATTATTCGATAATCGTAGGTATCAGTACCATTTCTGTTTGCAGTAATATTCAATGCAATCTTGTATTTGGCAGAGGTCACGTTGGAGTATGCGATGTTGGTTGGTAAGAGTGTCGTCAGATTGCTTTAACCCCTTCCCGACATGCGCCGTACATGTACGGCGCTGTCGGGAGGTGCTTCCCGCAAAGCGCCGTACATGTACGGCGCAGTGATTGTGCGGGCTCAGAAGCAGAGCCGGCACCATCACCGCGGGGTGACAGCTGTATTATACAGCTGGCACCCTCCTGTAACTGCCAGGACCGGAGCTATTCTCCGATCCGGCAGATTAACCCCTCAGATGCTGCGCTCAATAGAGCGCAGAATCTGATAGGTTTTCACCCTACCGGCAACCCAGTGACGCAATCGCTGGGTTGCTGTGGCAATCGGACACCAGAAAATGGCGTCCGAGTCTGCCTTGTACGGGAGCCGATGAGGACCCGCCTGCGGCGTGTCCTCATAGGCTTGCTGTCAGTGAATAACTGACAGCGCTAATACACTGCACTTCGTATGTAGTACAGTGTATTAGAGTAGTGATCGGGGCATCAGGCCCTCATGTCCCCTAGTGGGACAAGTCAGAAAAGTAAAAAAAAGTTAATAAAAATGTGGTAAAACAATAAAAACACACACATTTAAAATAAAAATAAAGCTAAACTGACTTTTTTTCCCATAGTAAGTCTTTTATTATGGGAATACCGTAAAAATAAAAAAAACTATACATAATTGGTATCGCCGCGTCCGTAACGACCCAAACTACAAAACTATTATGTAGTTTATTCCGCACGGTGAACGCCGTAAAAAAAAACATGAAAAACAACGCCAGAATCTTTGTTTTTAGGTCACATCTCCTTCCAAAAAATGCTATAAAAAGTGATCAAAAAGTCACATTTACTCCAAAATAGTACTAATAAAAACGACAATTCGTCCCGCAAAAAATAATCCCGACACCGCTTTGTGCACGCAAAAATAAAAAAGTTATGGGTCTTAGAATATGGCGACACAGAAAACAAATGATTTTATAAAAAAAGTGATTTTATTGTGCAAAAGCCGCAATGCATAAAAAAAACTATATAAATTTGGTATCACCGTAATCGTATCGACCCGCAGAATAAAGCTAACATGTAATTTAGGACGCACTGTGGATGCCGATAAAAAAAACAATAAAAAACGATTCCAGAATTGCTTGTTTTTGGTAATTTCCTTTACCAAAAAATGAAATAAAAAGTGATCAAAAAGTCGTATGTGTTCTAAAATGATACCAATAAAATCTACAGCCCGTCTCGCAAAAAACAAGCCCGCACACCGCTCAATCAACTGAAAAACAAAAAAGTTACGGCACTAGTAATGCGGTGATGAAAAAAAAAAATCGAGAAATAATGAACTTTGTAAATTTCACCTCTACTTTGCCTTAATTCCTGCGCAATGTCTAAAGGGTTAAGAAACTTTCTAAATGCTGTTTTGAATACTTTGAGGGGTGCAGTTTTTAAAATGGGGTGACTTATTGGGGGTTTCTATTATCTAAGGACCTCAAAGCCACTTCACATCTGAACTGGCCCCTGTAAAAATAGCATTTTGAAATTTTCTTGAAAATGTGAGAAATTGCTGCTAAAGTTCTAAGACTTGTAACGTCCTAGAAAAATAAAATGATGTTCAAAAAACGATGCCAATCTAAAGTAGACATATGGGGGATGTTAGTTAGCAACATTTTTGTGTGGTATAACTGCCTGTCTTACAAGCAGATAAATTGAAATTGAGAAAAATGCAAATTTTTGCAATTTTTCGCTAAATTTTGGTGTTTTTCACAATTAAATACTGAATGTATCGGGAAAATTTTGCCAGTAACATAAAGTCCAATGTGTCACGAGAAAACAATCTCAGAATCACTTGGATAGGTAAAAGCATTCCGGAGTTATTACCACATAAAGTGAAGCATGTCAGATTTGAAAAATGAGGCTCTGTGTAATGGCAGGAAGGAGGTGAAGGGAACAAGTGAGCCCTAATCTACCCACCGCCCTGTCCCTGCCTACTTGCAACGACCCGCCCTAGGCGACGGGGTACAACTTGGCGGCGGTCCCTACTCTGTCTAAGTGCAAGGGAGTACAAACAGGGAACACGCAAGGGAAGGAGCAGTAGGCCACGGAACGCCGCGAGGAAACGGAGCGGTGAATGAGCCAGTCAGGATCAGGATGTAGTGGAGTATACAAACGCAGAGCACGGAGCAGGAAGCAAGCCAGGGGCAAAGCGAAGCAGGATAAGCGGAACTGAAGCAAGGCAGAAGCACGGCAGAAGCAGGCTGGAGCAAGGCAGCAGTGGGGCCAGGAATCCAAGAAGAATAACAAGCACTGAGGAAGAGAACACGGCAGGTATAAATGAACAGGGGGCGGAGCTAACTCCGACTGACCAGGCCGCGATAGGCTCTCCCACTCCTGAGCCTGCCACCCTGGTTGGTGGGAGCCGGTGTCAGTCTAAGAGGTCTGGCCTCAGGTGTCGACTGATTAATCTCGGGAGTATACACAGACGTAGTACCTGGCAGATCCTTTACAGTACTCCCCCTTTTATGAGGGGCCACCGGACCCTTACTAAGAGGACCCGGTTTAGTGGGGAAGAGAAGGTGGAACCTCCTGATCAATACCCCAGCGTGAACATCTCGAGCAGGTACCCAAGTCCTCTCCTCCGGCCCGTATCCTCTCCAATGGACCAGGTACTGGAGGGAGCCCTGGATCATCCTACTGTCCATAATCTTGGCCACCTCGAATTCCACCCCCTCAGGGGTGAGAACGGGAACAGGAGGTTTCCTCGAGGGGGACCAGGACGGGGAGCAGCGTTTAAGGAGGGAGGCATGGAAGACGTCATGTATGCGAAAGGATGGGGGCAGCTCCAGACGGAAGGATACAGGCTTGAGGACTTCAATGACCTTATAAGGTCCAATAAATCGGGGAGCAAACTTCCTGGACGGGACCTTAAGGCGCAAGTTCCTGGACGACAACCAGACCAGATCCCCGACGACAAACCGGGGGTTAGCAGAACGTCTACTATCAGCCTGAATCTTTTGTACGCTCTGGGACGCCTCTAGGTTCTTCTGAACCTGGGCCCAGACTGTGCACAGTTCCCGATGAACGTCCTCTACCTCGGGATTATTGGAACAACCAGGAGAAACGGAGGAGAACCTTGGGTTAAACCCGAAATTACAGAAAAACGGGGAGACCCCTGACGAGTTACTGACCCGGTTATTCAGGGAAAATTCGGCGAGGGGAAGGAATGAGACCCAATCAAATTGACAGTCAGAGATGAAACACCTTAAATATTGTTCCAGGGATTGGTTAGTCCTTTCCGTTTGGCCATTAGTTTCGGGATGGAAGGCGGAGGAGAAGGACAGATCAATCTCCAACTTTTTACAAAAAGCTCTCCAAAATAAGGAAACAAATTTTACCCCTCTGTCAGAAACGATATTGACTGGGGCCCCATGGAGACGCAGAATGTGTTTAACAAACAAAGAAGCTAACGTCTTGGCGTTAGGTAGTTTCTTAAGGGGCACAAAGTGGCACATCTTGCTGAAGCGGTCTACTACCTCCCACACCACCGACTTGCCCTGAGATGGAGGCAAATCGGTGATAAAATCCATGGAGATATGGGTCCAAGGTCTCTGGGGAATGGGCAAGAAACGTAGTAAGCCCGCAGGTCGGGACCTAGGGGGTCTTGGACCTAGCACAAACCTCACAAGCGGTGACGTAAGCCCTAACGTCTTTAGGCAACCCAGGCCACCAATAGTTTCTGGTAATGAGGTGTTTGGTACCCAAGATGCCAGGATGACCAGATAGTGCGGAGTCATGGTTTTCCCTGAGTACCCTTAGCCGGTATTACAGGGGGACAAACAGTTTGTCCCCAGGGAGGTTCCCGGGAGCTGAACCTTGATCAGCCGCGATGTCAGAAGCTAAATCAGAATCAGCGGCAGAAACGATTATACCAGGGGGTAAAATACAAGCAGGATCCTTCTCGGGAGGAGGATTGGCCATGAAACTACGTGACAGTGCATCAGCCTTAATATTTTTGGACCCAGCCCTATAGGTAACCAAGAAATTAAATCTGGTAAAGAATAGTGCCCAACGAGCTTGTCTAGGATTAAGCCTCCGGGCAGATTCTAGGAAAACCAGATTCTTGTGGTCAGTAAGGACCGTTACCTGGTGTCTGGCCCCCTCCAGGAAGTGACGCCACTCTTCAAAAGCCCATTTAATGGCTAAAAGTTTGCGGTTGCCAATATCATAGTTACTCTCCATGGGCGAAAACTTCCTAGAGAAGTAAGCACAGGGGCGGAGATGGGTGAGGGAGCTGGTACCCTGGGACAAGACGGCCCCCACTCCCACCTCGGATGCGTCAACCTCCACAATAAATGGCTCCCTTTGGTTGGGCTGAACCAGCACGGGGGCCGAGATAAAGCACTTCTTGAGGGTCTCAAAAGCCTGGACGGCCTCAGGGGGCCAATGGAGGACATCAGCACCCTTGCGAGTAAGGTCCGTAAGAGGCTTAGCGACGACCGAGAAGTTGGCAATAAATCTCCTGTAATAGTTAGCGAACCCCAAAAAACACTGTAGCGCCTTCAGGGAGGCAGGTTGGACCCATTCTGCCACAGCCTAAACCTTGGCAGGGTCCATGCGGAATTCATGAGGAGTGAGGATTTGACCTAAAAATGGTATCTCCTGTACCCCAAACACACATTTTTCGGTCTTCGCAAACAGATTATTTTCCCGGAGGACCTTCCTGACATGCTCCACGTGGGAGGACCAGTCCTTGGAAAACACCAGTATGTCATCAAGGTACACTACAAGAAAATTACCCAGGTAATCTCTCAGAATTTCATTAATAAAATTCTGGAAGACGGCAGGGGCATTACACAACCCAAAGGGCATGACCAGGTATTCGAAATGACCTTCGGGTGTGTTGAACGAAGTTTTCCACTCATCCCCCTCTTTGATGCAGATAAGGTTATATGCCCCCCGTAGATCGAACTTAGAAAACGATTGGGCCCCCTGAACCTGATTAAAAAGATCCGGAATCAAAGGAAGGGGATACTGGTTCCTTACGGTGACCTTATTCAGGTTCCGATAATCAATGCACGGCCTAAGACCACCATCCTTCTTCCTCACGAAGAAGAAGCCAGCACCTACAGGAGAAGTCGAGGGGCGAATGAAACCCTTGGCCAGGCATTCTTGGATATACTCCCTCATAGCTTCACGTTCAGGACATGAAAGATTAAATATCCTACCCTTAGGAAGCTTGGCACCAGGCACCAAATCGATGGCGCAATCGTAATCTCTATGAGGGGGCAACACCTCGGAGGCCTCCTTAGAAAACACATCAGCGAAGTCCTGAACAAACTCAGGAAGCGTGTTTACCTCCTCCCGGGGAGAAATAGAGTTAACCGAAAGACATGACATCAGGCATTCACTACCCCATTTGGTGAGATCCCCAGTATTCCAATCAAACGTGGGATTATGCAGCTGCAACCAGGGAAGACCTAATACCAGATCGGACGATAATCCCTGCATCACCAGTACAGAGCACTGCTCCAAATGCATGGAGCCAACAAGGAGTTCAAAAACATCAGTATGCTGAGTAAAATAACCATTAGCAAGAGGAGTGGAGTCGATACCCACTACCGGGATAGGATAAGGCAAATCAATAAAAGGCATTTTTAGAGACATAGCAAATTCCACAGACATGATTATAGCAGATGAGCCAGAATCCACGAAGGCACTGCCAGTGGCAGACCGGCCAGCAAACGAGACCTGAAAGGGAAGCAAAATTTTATTGTGTTTCATATTAACGGGAAATACCTGTGCGCCCAAGTGACCTCCCCGATGATCACTTAGGCGCGGAAGTTTTCCGGCTGTTTATTCTTGCGCCTGGGACAGGTGTTCAGTAGATGCTTGTCGTCCCCACAATAGAAGCAGAGACCATTCTTCCTGCGAAACTCTCTATGTTGTCGAGGGGACATGGAGGCCCCGAGTTGCATAGGTACCTCCGAGTCCTCCGTGGAAGAGCGAGGAGACGGGACCTCGGGGGGAATCGCAGGGAAGTCAGAGGGGAACACATTGAAACATTCAAGCTGACGTTCCCTGAGACGTCGGTCAAGTCGTACTGCTAGGGCCATAACCTGGTCTAGGGAGTCAGAAGAGGGGTAGCTAACCAGCAGATCCTTCAGGGCGTCAGATAATCCTAACCTAAACTGGCACCTTAGGGCCGGGTCGTTCCACCGAGAAGCTACGCACCACTTTCTAAAATCAGAACAGTATTCCTCAACAGGTCTCCTACCCTGACGTAAGGTCACCGACTCTCGGCTAAGGCAGTCCTGTCAGTCTCGTCGTAAATGAGTCCGAGGGCAGAGAAAAAACGATCAACGGAGGAAAGTTCAGGGGCGTCAGGAGCCAAGGAGAAGGCCCACTCTTGGGGCCCTTCCTGGAGTCGGGATATAATGATACCCACCCGCTGGTTCTCGGAACCTGAGGAGTGAGGTTTTAGGCGGAAATAAAGTCTGCAAAGGAGAGAAAAGTCTTACGGTCCCCTAAGAACCGGTCAGGTAACTTGAGGTCGGGTTCTAGAGGTGAGGTGAGGGGTACTACTAAGGCAGCGTCAGCCTGGTTGACCCTCTGAGCCAGGGCCTGGACCTGTAGGGAGAGGCCCTGCATCTGCTGGGTCAGGGTCTCAAGGGGGTCCATGATAGCGTCAGCGTAGGAGAAATGGTAGACTAGGTATGGGCTTGTTATTATGTAATGGCAAGAAGGAGGTGAAGGGAACAAGTGAGCCCTAATCTACCCACCGCCCTGTCCCTGCCTACTTGCAACGACCCGCCCTAGGCGACGGGGTACAACTTGGCGGCGGTCCCTACTCTGTCTAAGTGCAAGGGAGTACAAACAGGGAACACGCAAGGGAAGGGGCAGTAGGCCACGGAACGCCGCGAGGAAACGGAGCGGTGAATGAGCCAGTCAGGATCAGGATGTAGTGGAGTATACAAACGCAGAGCACGGAGCAGGAAGCAAGCCAGGGGCAAAGCGAAGCAGGATAAGCGGAACTGAAGCAAGGCAGAAGCACGGCAGAAGCAGGCTGGAGCAAGGCAGCAGTGGGGCCAGGAATCCAAGAAGAATAACAAGCACTGAGGAAGAGAACACGGCAGGTATAAATGAACAGGGGGCGGAGCTAACTCCGACTGACCAGGCCGCGATAGGCTCTCCCACTCCTGAGCCTGCCACCCTGGTTGGTGGGAGCCGGTGTCAGTCTAAGAGGTCTGGCTTCAGGTGTCGACTGATTAATCTCGGGAGTATACACAGACGTAGTACCTGGCAGATCCTTTACACTCTGTCAGGAAGGTCAAAAGCGGCCAAAGAGGGAAGGGGTTAAGGAAGAATGATGGCAGAAAGTCGATAATCGTAGGTATCAGTACTTCCGATTTAGTTTGCAGTAATATACAATTCACTCCTGTATTTCACTGAAGTCACGTTGGAGTATTCTATGTTGTTTGGTAAGAGTGTTGTTGTCAGATTGCTTTAAGAAAAGAATGATATCAGAAAGCTGAAATACATAGACTATGATGTATAGAGCTACGAGCAATGAAACTCCATAGTCCTTTGTCTGGTTTAGGTCCAAGTGGATTGAAGAAGTCGGCCATTGCAGAGTTTCAGGAGACTGTCTGTCATCAAATACTGTAGAATCTAATGCTATTATTCTTGACCTCTTGTAGGGGAGCAAAGAACAGTACCTGTTGCAGCTGTTTCATGTGAGGTGGGCTTACATGAAGCAACCTCCTTCTTCTCACCTGGGGGTCTTCTGTGCGGTATATTATCCTCAGACCCACTTATCTTTTCCTCCAGGTCAAGGAATTTTCCGTCTAACAGAGGATCAAGTTACAACTGCTCGCAGGTCTCCAGTAATAATTGGTTTCTCTCACGGGTGATGAGTCGGTCTAAATAATATGTGCAGATTTCTTCACATAGGAAGAATCGATCCAGGTATCTCTTCTTTCACACCTCACGGCAGTAAGGATGGTCAGCAGCAGTACCTTGAAGAGACTTCTCCAAAGCACTGTAAATAAACCAGAATGTAAAACTAATTGATCATTATAAAGTTTCACAGATTAACGGAATAAGGCTCTTCAGTACATTTATGTTGAGCCTCCTGCACCTGAGTCTTAACTCTCTCAGGCTGGGTTTACACTGTGCGTTTTTGCCATGAATTTTTTTTGTTTTGGTAGATAAACTAACGTGGAAGTTCATCAAACCAAACAAAAAAAGAATGCTAAAAACGCAACAAAAACGCACATTGTAAACCAAGCCTAAAACTGCTTCTGAAGCCTTATCACATATTGGACAAGGGTGTCATGTGACAAATATAGTTCTGAGTCTGTAGGTGTTATGGGCAACCTGGGTAATTTTCGAACAAAATTTCATAAGGAGTTAGTACATGGTCGGTGGGGGTCCCAGTAGTGGGGCCCTTAGCGATCATATATTTATCACCTATCCAGTGGATAGGTGATAAATGTTCTTAGTGGGAAAACCCTTTAGCCAAAAGGGGTTTTCCAGTCCTAAGAAATTGTAGGAATTTCTTGACATAAATTTCTTGGTTTTGTATAACGGTCATTTAAGCACGACCATCTTTCGGAGAGCAACAGCGGTGAATTCTTTATTGCACGCATCATCGTTTTATACTCCTCATATTGTGCGTTCCATCCCGACAGGCCAATTCTTGAGGGCTAAATGAGTGATTTAATTCTCATCAGAATTTTAAAGAACAGACCTCAAATCTGAAACAGAGATTAAGACAACGTGGCTACAGAAATATAGATGCTGAAAAAGGATGCCAAAGAGCAAGGAGTACTAATCGGGACATTCTGTTGAGACAAAAGGTACGTAGATCAAAGGAAATCTGGTCAGATTTGTAACCAACTCTAAGGGTATGTTCACACGGCCTATTTACGGACGTAAATCGGGCGTTTTTGCCCCGAATTACGTCTGAAAATAGCGCCTCAATAGCGCTGACAAACATCTGCCCATTGAAAGCAATGGGCAGACGTTTGTCTGTTCACACGAGGCGTATATTTACGCGCCGCTGTCAAATGACGGCGCGTAAATAGACGCCCGCGTAGAAGAAGTGACCTGTCACTTCTTTGGCCGTAATTGGAGCCGTTATTCATTGACTCCAATGAATAGCAGCGCTAATTACGGCCGTAATGGACGCGGCGTTCAAGCGCCTGCACATGCCGGTACGGCTGAAATTACGGGGATGTTTTCAGGCTGAAACATCCCCGTAATTTCAGCCGTTACGGACCCCCGCCGTGTGAACATACCCTAACACACAATGGCAGAATGATCCCGATCTTCCACACCGACCATTGATGGTGGCTAAAAGAAGCAGAACACTAAAGGACATGTTAGTAAGAAGCCATTATGTACCTCCCTGTGTGTCATCGGGCCCTAAGTGGGGCTCATTCCCATGTGGCCACTGCTCTATCTGTAGCATGATTGTTAGGACAGACACATTTTGTGATTCATCAGGATGTGATGAACACAAAATTGTGCACGTCATTAATTGCAGTACCACGGGGGTCATATATCGCGCTACATGCACTTGTGGTTTGATATACGTGGGTATGACCACACGAGATCTGAGGGTACGCACCCAGGAACATGCCAAGGATATCAGGGCAGCAGTGAAATTGGACCCTCAGAAACTCATCAAATTTAAACCAATACCTAAGCACTTTAGGGAGAAACACAAGGGCAGATGTCAGGATTTAAAAGTTCCTGAAATTGCTAAACTTTCTTTGGGCTCCCGAGGAGGGAATCTAGCCAAACGTCATGAGCAAATTGAATGTCGTTGGATCATAAGGTTACGCACCCAAGCTCCTTTGGGCCTGAATGAGAAGGTATCATTTGTGCCTTTCTTATAGTATGGCTTTGCACAGGTTGTGAACAATATTGCCAGTGATATCCCCCTTTGCAGTATTTTGGGGATTCTTCCATTTTTATATTAAATGTTAGGGCTTCTACTCTTCTACTGGGGATTGTTGTTTGGTTTGTTTTGATGGGTTGTATATTTTGATTTTATTCTTTATCTTTTGTGAGTAACTGTATACTCCTTTTCTGGGTATAACGCCCGTTTATCGGCTGATTGTAACGTTTATGCAGCCGAAAATATTACCGTTGTTGGCAGCACATCTCCCTGTTAATTTTTTTTTTTTTACATAGACCAAAAGAATATTAAAACTAAAAACATTTTCGCTCAAAAGCAGTGGATTTTTTTTTTTTAACATATCTGGAATCGCGACACCTGTAAAAGTCCAAACTGTTACAATATAAAATGAAAACCCCAAAATCGCCTATTTTTTTAGTCACCTCGTATCCCACAAAAGAATTTAATAAAAAGTGGTCAAAAAGTCTTATGTACCCCAAAATGGTACCAATTAAAACTACAGCTCGGCCTGCAGAAAATAAGCCCTCATATAGACGGAAAAATCAAAAAGTTATGTCTCAGAATATGGCAACACAAAACAAATTTTATTTTTAATAATGAATTTTCTCCTTGTAAGGGCTTGTCCACACGTAACGAAAATGGCTGCGTATTTTCCATTCGGAATTGCGAACGGATAATACGCAGCAGAATACAGTAGCAGCAAAGTGGGTGTGAATGAGCGAATGTTATCCACACGCTGCATAAAAATGTCAGTCCTGAAATTCACCGGCTGTATGTAAATTCCTGCTGCGGAAAGTGGACTGAATT